>NC_089742.1:4431549-4519049 GCF_040412425.1 Macrobrachium rosenbergii | reverse complement strand
TTGACAGAAACATCGTAGATACATAGTACAGAGGGAAATGAAGGCTTAAGGACACCCTCACTAGAGGTGACCTGGTGAAAACCTCCCTGTTGGGTAGGTCTCTCATACTAACTTATAAGCTGTTAGGAACTGTTAGTTTTGAAAACACAACTATCTCCCTTCTCTCTGCTTTTCTCAGAACGTTCTTCTGGTCTTTGTTATGAGTAGTTAATACTAAAATAATGCAGGGAGGTCGAACAGAATATATATATATATATATATATATATATATATATATATATATATATATATATATATATATATATATATATATATATATATATATATATATATATATGTGTGTGTGTGTGTGTGTGTGTGTGTGTGTGTGTGTATGTATGTATGTAAATATATGTGTGTGTGTGCACAAACAAATCCCTTCCCTTAACAGGGAATGACTTGTTATAATACTCAATATTCATATTTAAATTAGTGAAACGAGGATGAATTAGTGACTTCATACACTTACAAAGAAGTCTCTCCATTAGAATACATCTGCAAGTTGAACTACATTGGTGATGCGATAATAATAGTAAAAACAGCACATTGGCAGCCCATTACTTTTAAGAGGTTTTTGTAGGATTAACCGAAAAAAGGGAAATTTTAAATGGAAGACCAAAAGCTGTGACAGATGTGTTAAAACAATACAGAGCTAAAACAAATATTGGGATAAAATATTGGGATCTTTTAATTTGAAAAAATTAAAAGATCCCAATGTTTTATATCCTTGCCAGTTAAAGCGCAGGTAAATAACTTTGTATACACATAGTTATTTGAGAACGTATTGTGTACCTAGACATGTACATTCATTCATGTTGCATCATAACAATTAACAATTTACATTCAATTATTTAATCCAGTTGCTTGCAATCGTGTGAGCTCAAACTACCGACAACACATGAGAGGTTTCCAATCTCTGTTGATTGTGGAGACACTGTTTTGTTGAATTGCAATTCTTGTCTCGTTGATGTTTTCACCTATGAAAATCGATTCTAGTTAGGTCATTGCGACAACATTTCCTGATGAGAGGTTTCCGTTTGCTACTCAGCTGTGTATCATGATTTTGCTACATTGGAAACAGAGTAAATAGTGTTATTCTTTTAGCAGTTTAAGATTTTCAATGGGCATGCATAATATTCTCTTCATATGTAAGATACTGAATGTGTGCATGGGTATGTTTTATTCCAATGCGTTCTTTTATATTTTTTAAAAAGGCTTTTTCACACGCAACACTCAGGAATTATTTGGTGACAAAAAATATTTGCTCATGTGTCAGTAATGAACACGATCTTTTTTTTTTGTGTGTGTGTTTTACGAAAATTCTTGAAGTTTCAAATTAGGCTGTATATTATCTGGGAATTTCACAAACATCCGTGGTTACCATTGTAAATATCAACCTTATTATCGTTACAGATGGTGAATTAATGTGACATTGAAGAACATGTCCGAAATTGAAGTATTATGCTCGATCAATGTTTTTCAATGTCCTCGATGGTTTTATTTAAGCGGATCTTTATTGAAATACGGTTTTCGTAAAGTAATTATAGAGGGATGAATAAATTTGTTTTTATTTAGCATTTCCCAACGTTTTGAGAGAGAGAGAGAGAGAGAGAGAGAGAGAGAGAGAGAGAGAGAGAGAGAGAGAGAGAGAGAGAGAGAGAGAGAGAGAGTGTAATTGTCGTAAGTGAGTGCTTCGGTTGTTGGAAGAGGGATGAGGTCGTTAGTTTGTTTACGGCGCTGTCTGTCTGTCTGTCTGTGGAATATGTGTGTGAGGATTTTTCGGTTTTGAAGGCAGTCTTTTGGAGTGTTGAGTCAGAGCTAGTGCTGGTCTGTCGTTTAGTTTGGACAGTTTTTTTTGTGCTGATGCAAGTTGTTGTTTCCTTGTTAGTGTGCTGTTCTTGTTGCTGTATGTTCGTGAGTTGTGTGTTTTTCTGTTTTGGTTTTTGGTTTTGTGTGGTTTTGTGTGCTGTGTTGGCGACCGTGGACGCTTTACTCCATCTTCCAGCAACCGAGGACCAGGGTGAGTGTTGTGTACTGTTTTTGTGTTTTGAAATTCCGCCACATTATGCTATTATGAATAATAAGCATTCCGATTGTATTTAACCTGTTCGTCAAAACGTTTGGTGATATTTGGAAAACGATTGGAAATGTTCATTTTGCTGGTTTCACTTTAGATAAAACTCTGAGATACGTTATCTAATTTATTTGGAAAAGAAATGTCTTTTCATTTACCTATCCAATTTGTTGTTTTGAAATGTGATGCTGGTCACTGACAAAGAGAAATTACCGTATTATCCTGTGTTGGACAGTGCAAATTCAGCACATAATAAATATAAACTGGAAGGTAGAGTACTTGTTTATATTGCCACATGTCACTCACGGGATTTAGGCAATATCATTCATTTTATCCAAGTCAGCGGCTCCGAAAATTTATTACACGGGCTGTAATTCGTTAAAAAATTTTCTTTTTCAATTTACATATATTCAGCATACATCAGCTTGGTTTCATCTTTTGTGATCTAAGTTTTAGGGACTCTAAAGCTCTGTCATTGTTATCGTATTATATCTTTATGCTTTTAGATTCTTTTCATGTTCACATATAGAGGTGACTCATCTCTGTCGTGATGTTTCATCCTGCATAAATATGGTTTTTTTGAGGCATATGTAAAAACAAGAGTTTTGTTAATTAGTGTTCGGTACGAATACAAATGCTTTGTATTGTGTTCGTCTGGTTTGATCGCCAAACAAAATTACGAGGTATTTTGGTGACAATATTAAGAAAGTATACCAGTTAGTAAAAAAATTCTCTCTCTCTCTCGTCTTAAATCATTTGTCAATTAGTATATTTCTACAGCTATTGTATCCACAGAATATTGATCAGTTATGTTGGAATAATTATTTGTTCAATGTGATTCTCGGAAGCTTCATTGGTTATGTATGATCTGAAAATCAAGACTGCATTGATTCAGATAATGGCTTCATTTATGCCACGAAGTCGTATGTAATTCTATGAGTAATTATGTGTATAATTTCTTTATTCTTAATGTAAAAGACAAAAAAATATTTATTTCTAAAAGCAATGCGGGATCTCATTTTTAGTTATTAAAAGGGCAAAACTCCAGAAAGCACGAATAGATTAAAATAAAATTATCCAATTTACGAAAGTAGTATTCAGTTTGAATACAGAGTGCAAATAAAACTTACCAATATGTATTACTACGTGCATTTTTTTTGGTCAGACCAATAACGTAAAGAAATAAATTTTCCACACCCCTGCTTTTCAGAGCACTTCGTATTTGTAGCCCTGGGTACATAATTATGAACCGTATTGGATAATGTATTAAGAGTGGAGAAAATTGCTTTTTGTGATGACAACCATAAAGTGATATTTCAAAAGATTGCCCATCTTAAGAACTTAGTAGTTACTGTAGCATTGAAAAACAGTATTATAATAAAACAAACACTTATAAAGAACTCTCCGCACAGTAATTAAGGATATGTTTATCAAATACCATGCAATTCATGTTTTTTATATCGGTCGAAATGGAAAATCACTGGAAAAGAGAAGAGAACTCCATAAAGTAAAAATGTATAAGCTATGCACATTATACCGGTGCATTTTTTCGTGAGATCAGTTGGGCAGTGGCTAAAAGATCGTTTATTTTCCAATAATATACCAGAATGGCAGCACCAATATGTAGTAAATGTGCCCTGTTGTCGAGCTTCTCAGTTGAAGAGGTCCTTTATTCCTCACACCGTTGGACTGAGGAACAGCCTCCCAGAGGATGTCGTGCAATTGGAACTAGAAGTTCAAGCGAAAATGCAATGCAATACTACCCTAATGCTATTCTTCTTGCATTATAACCCTTTTGTTATCTGTTTATCTATTTATTAATTTTCTTTCTTTTTTGATAAGTGGAGTTCCTTCTTTCTGTATTTCACTTTTCTTTATCCTAATTCTTCCTGTTGAACACCGTATTTTTGTAATCTTGAATTTCAAGTCAGTGGCCCATGTGGGCTTGTTCCATATGAATAGGTTCATCTACTGAATAATAATAATAATAATAATAATAATAATAATAATAATAATAATAATAATAATAATAATAATAATAATAATAGAAAGAAATATTACAAAATCCAGTTTTATAAGATTATGACGATGTTACAAAGACGAAAGTTCATGCCCCAGTCAAGTTCTTATTTTCCCTTGCAAGGCTATGTATATACGTGTACATACATACACACAGACATAGACACACACACACACACATATATATATATATATATATATATATATATATATATATATATATATATATATATATATATATATATATATATATATATATATATATATATATATATATTTATATATATATATATATATATATATGTGTGTGTGTGTGTGTGTATGTATGTATGTATGTATGCATGTATGTGTGTGCGTATGTGTGTGTGTGTGTGTGTGTGTGTGGGTGGGTTGGTGGGTGGGTGGGTGGGTGATTATAGGCATGCTTGAATTTGATGATATGTTTACGTGTCTTTTATGTATCCTTCGAATTTTATTTCCGCTTGCACGCATAAAAGTAAATACAATTATCTGAGGTAGCCATGAATGTTGCTAGTTTTGGCTTTCTTTTGGCTACCTTCGAGCAGGAGGATCTCTTCATATTTTCGTACGGATAAAGCAGAGTAATATCGTTTTTGTGGTAGATTTTAATGGTGAAATTAATACTGTATTATGAAAAAAATATTTTGTCTAATTAAAACAAACTAAATAGAATGAGAACATAAGTTTTTTCTCTAATTTTTTCTTTGTTATTTATACCTAATGTTTTGCTGAAGTTTTGAATAAGATATTTTCCTAATAATTCTGTTGAAGCGATTAAAACAGGCATAGCAGCTCTCAAACTTGATGCCGCTTTCTTTTATTGCCCACCTAAGGCACTAAAATTAATTGAGTGCTGCTTTAACCACTCAACTTCATTAATTTTGTTTCTTGTTGTTAAACTGTGACTACTGAAATATATCGTTCTGGTTCAAATATCCCTGAATGTATTCTTTGAAAAAGTTCGATAATTTGAATGATTTTCTTATCAGTCTGTTGTCATTATTATTATTATTATTATTATTATTATTATTATTATTATTATTATTATTATTATTATTATTATTATTATTATTCATTTTTCATTGGCCTATCCGGCCATGACGTTATTGGAAGGGCGGCTCCTGATTGGCTGTCTTCTCCTCGATCTAAGCCAACTGCTGATCGGTGATGGTGCGATTTCTCGAGGAAGGCTGGGTTAACCGACCGTTTGCGCGGTGAAGGGCGGCGCCTCTGCCTCCCTCAGGTGTTGGAAGGGAGTCCTCGGGGCGAGGGTTAAAGACGTCCTCGACGTCGGGGCGTCTTTGGGTCGTAGGTGGGTGCGAGGTGGGGCGATCTTGCAGGTCATCCTTGGGGTGAGATCTCACTGGGCGATCACCCTCGAGGTGCGTCGGTTGGGATGCGGGTCTTGCCTGGGTGTCCTCGGCTTTCCTGGTGGCTGTAGGGAGAAGGAAGGTCTCCTGAGTTACATTAAGGCTCGGCTTTTCCTTCCCCTATGTGGAGCTCCTGTGGGATGCAAAAGACGAAGGTCGGGGCGTTGTCAATAATCTCCAAATGTCCGACAATGTTGCTGCGGCGGATCCTCTGGCTGTGGGCAGTCTTCAGTGATTAAAGATGGTTCCTCCCTGGGCATGGCAGGAGATCCGTTTGAGAGGCGCATGGATGTCATACCGATGTAAGTTCCGGGCATCCTCGAAAGGGGCATGTGTATCGGTATATGACATTCGTCCTCTTCATGGGATCTTTGGGAGGGGCAGGGTTGTTCCTCATCACTAGACTGCACGTCTTCTTGCTCCTGTAGAAGATAACCAGTTGGATCTTCATGCTGCTGTCGGTGGGGGCGACGTTGTCCTAATGATATTTTTCAGGCCCGTCGTCCTCCTTATATATCGGAGTGGTAGTTCCCTTTGTAGAAGAGGGTGATCATCTCTGGTGTATCTCGTCTCCTCCTCTTGGTCATATCCTTCTCCATCGTCCTTCTAGCCGGCCTGGATGTTTCCTGTTGGGATGACCATTAATTAATACCTGGGAGGCCTGTTCCATTTCACGGTGAGTGTCGGTCCACAACGAACAGTGGGTAAGGGCCCTCCTGGCGTAGGCAGTGATGGTGGAATTTTTGTACCTCTGGGGGCACTCGCTGTCGCTGTTCAGGCACATACCAAGGTTCGTAAGTTTGGTATACACTGTGGTAGAGAACGAGTCTTCCTTCAGCTCAACAAGGACATCCAGGAAGGGTAGTGGCCATCCTCGCTGTATTCAATGGTAAAGCGGAGACTGCTGTGTCGGTGGAAGGCTGCACGCAGTTCATCAATCTCTTTGCTGGAACCAGCAGGTATAAAGGTGTTATCAGTATACCGGGCGTACATGGATGGCTTCGTGATCTCTGCAAATCCCTCTCTTCTACCATGCCCATGTAAAAGTTCACAAACAGGACTCCGAGAGGGGATCCCATTGCGACGCCGTCTACCTGGAGGTACATATGCCCATGGTGGTTGACGAAGGGTGCCTTCTTGGTACATAGTTCAAGTAAGGATCGAAGGGCATGCTCGGGGATGGACAGGGGTCTAGTCGATGGGAGGGCCCTTACCCACTGTTCGTTGTGGACCGACACTCACCGTGAAATGGAACGGGCCTCCCAGGTATTAGTTAATAATGGTCATCCCAACAGGAACATCCAGGCCGGCTACAGAAAGACGATGGAGAAGTGGTATGACCAAGAGGAGAGACGAGATACACCAGAGATGATCACCCTCTTCTACAAAGAGAACTACCACCCATGATATAAGGAGGACGAACGGGCCCTGAAAAATATCATTAGGGACAACGTCAGCCCCACAGACAGCAGCCATCTGTTTGATCATGTTTTGTAAGATTACATGGCTCTGGTCACGTATGCAATTTTGAGAGTAAGACCACATGATCGATTGCATAATGTATTGTCCCGATTGCGTTCAAAACATGTTGCTTTCGCATCTCGCACCCAAAATGCCTTAATGACATCACCTCCCTACTTCTAAAACTTTTCTCTTGTGTTTCGTACCCAAAATGCCTTAATGACGTCATATGTTGAATTTCATGTTGGAATCCACAGAATTTTCATTCTTGTTTTTGAGACCAATCAGTGTGGTTCTCTCTCTCTCTCTCTCTCTCTCTCTCTCTCTCTCTCTCTCTCTCTCTCTCTCTCTCTCATCCTTCAAAAGAGAGTAATTTATTATTTGCGGTCACTGGCATTAAACATAGCTTTTGAGATCTGATGATAGGGAAAGTGTAAAAATTTTGGTCGTAACGGTGCCTGATAAAAAATTGTGTTTTGTGCATCGAAAGCAACAGCAGAGGTTTTACAAAAGCTTTTACAAGCTTATGAAAGTTAAAGTGAATTTTACTTATTATTACCATGGTATAATTAGGTGTATTAGGAACATTTTGCCTTAGTGAAATTATTATTGATAAATCTTTAGTGTATTTTTTGTGTGTTCTTGTGTTAGCAATCTCTTGATTTTTTGTTGATGATTTAACATTTATTTACTGAGCAATTTAAATATTTCTTAATAATTTAACATTGCATACTTTATTTAATTTTCATTTATTAAGATTTTCTTTTAAAATCTTGAACAATTCTTGATAGTTTAAATTTTCCTTAATTAATTTAATTTCTTGATAAATTAAAGTTTTGTGATTTAATTCTGTTTAATAATTTAATTCAAGAATTAATTAAATTTTGTATTATTTTCAAGTAATAGTAATTTTTTTCAGACTGTGAACTCTAATTTTAAATTTTGAATTTAAAAATAAATTTTTGTATTCGAAATTTTTAAAAACAGTGTTTCATTTATTGACCCACCAGTGAATAGGATTAATTGTGTGATAAACATGTTTTGTTCCTTAAATTTTGCTGAAGTTAATTAAGACCAGGGAAACAGTTAAAGTTGTTTGATGGAGTGATGCCCTTTTGTTCTAGTGTATTTCTTATTTAATAGTGGATACCTCACACTGATCTTGATAAACTTAGTCTGATTTTTGACATGATTAATGAGCTTTTTAAGGGGTCACTGTTACCTTTAGAGTACTCAGTCGTAATTCTTTTGTTATGAGAGTTCAGGTATCTGGCTGAAGTGAGAATACTTTTGAAATTTGTGACAGAAGTTGTGTAATAATCAGGTACTTATGCATTATAACTATTCATATATATATATATATATATATATATATATATATATATATATATATATATATATATATATGTTATATATATATATATATATATATATATATATATATGGAGTATATATATATATATATATATATATATATAACTATTTCAGAAAATATGGCCGCCTAATATTACTGTGAATTGAGATGTGATGAAAAGGGAAAAGAGCTGTAAGATGGAACTGGGGCAAAAGCCAGCTAGTTGCAATCGTTGCATTCAGCAAATAGTTGGTCGTCTCAGAAAGTTAACCTGATGCACATTGACAATATTGGCTCTGTCATATGACTGAGTTGGTATGTGCGTACATGAGTTCGCAGACGTTAGAAATCTAGATTTTGAAAGCGCTTCCACTTGCCCAAAAATTAGTCCGATCGTTCATTAGTGGAGCTAGGGTGAGATCGTGAAAACATTATCTTTGAGTGTTGCAATCTCTTCGAATTGGCAGAATAAGGTACAGTTCAGACTCTTCGTTTTTCTGTGTGAAGTGTGAACTTATGTTTTTACCATGTTTCAAGACATTTGAACTTTGTGTGGAAGTGGACGAATCTTTTACCATTTCAATATTCTATTTTATTGTGTTCTTATTTTTTCCAGTATATACTCATGTATTTAGACTTTTCATATTATGTTTTGGTACTTTGCATATTTTTAGTGAGTATTATTTGTGTTAATTCTTTCGACAGATGTCTGTGGTGATGGTGGGAACATTGTGGTGAGAACATTGTTGTGGTGATGACATGGTGTGACATGATGTTATCATGGTGGTGTGATTATAGAAAGACAGATGCAAACCTTGAAATGTCTATTATTTTATGTGGTAGACTTTTGAGACTAGACTCCATAATGTCTAAGATAGAGAATGTGAGAGTTTTTGAATTTGCAGGCTGTTAGCCACAATCAGATGTTTAGTTGGAATAAGATCAAATCTTGAGTTAGATGTTTTTTACTTGACAATTTCATTTATGATGCATTTTTAATTTTTGCTTTGTTTATTCATTATTGTTAGTTGTTTTTAAATAATAAACTATTTTAGGAAAGATTGTGTTCTTAGGATGACCCATTTCATTTCTTTAATGCGGGAATGCGCGAGACGTAGTGAGGTTGAGAGAGAGAGAGAGAGAGAGAGAGAGAGAGAGAGAGAGAGAGAGAGAGAGAGAGAGAGAGAGAGAGAGAGAGAGAATGAGTGAGGGGAAAGCCGCGAGAGAGAGAGAGAGAGAGAGAGAGAGAACCGGGTCGAAACCCCATTGCCTTCGGGAGTTAGATCCCAAAATCGGTAACGTTACATATATTCCTACAAGGAATATTATATCTGCTTCCAAGGGGGGTTACAGATAAATATGGTGGCAGCTGTTTAAAATAGGATAGCAGTGGTAGAAGTTTTAATTTAGTGCAGGTGAAGCTTTATCTGATTTCTTTAAAATACACTAATTGATAACGTTGATGCCCAAGGCACTACCAAGCAGATGAATGATTAGTCTTAAAAGAGCGGGTGTGTGATAAGCGTGTCGAGATTACGTGTTTAACACGGCACTTTTGTTTCATCTAAATATTCGGGAGTGGGGAATTATGAAATAGATCTGCGATCTAGAGCAATTTTGGGTTAAGGAAAATACCCAAATAAGTGTGATTAGTGGCGATTGTGAGTTAATTAAGCATGTGTGACATGATTTTTACAAAATCATCGCTCATATCTCTTCGATGGTGACGTCACAAGTTCACAGAGCCCGCTTTTCTGTTAACAGAGTGATAAGTAACACGTTTTCAAATTTTTCTTTAGAGAGTGGCCTACTGGCTTTTCTGTTTTTTCGTTTCATCTTATGTTGTTACGCTCGGTCAAGTATCATTTCACTAAATGGCAAACCTTCAGACGAGGGACGCCGAGTCGTAACTGTGAGTCACAGGCTCACGAACTTAATGCAGGCATTAAAAATTTTAAGGGCTCTAGTTGATGGGAAATTAACTCAGAATGTAGAGACATTTATTGAATCAGTAGATAAATTATCTGAATTCTAGAAGATTACGGGTGGCTATTGATGCTTTTGAGAGAAGCAAAGGCTTCTGGATTCAGACAAAGGGACACTGGGAACGAGCATGAGGTTTCGTGGTTCAGAAAGTAAAACTTGGAAAGAACTTCGGGAATTTTTACTGTGCATCATATGTTGCGATTGACCGTGGATGCGTCGTCCGGAATTTACGAGAGCTTATCGGGACTAAGAAAGGTAATGATTCATTAATAGCGTACAGTGCTTTGCCGATTTGATGCAGAAGGGTAAGTTAAAGAAATCTATGATAAACTCTCCATGGGTGGTAAATGGAAATAATATCTCTCAGATAATTTTGAAAAACTGATACACTTTGCCTGCCTTGCAATGTCAGTCCCAGATATAATTACAGATAGTTTTGAGATAAAAGAATTGATCAGGACACAGATGAATCACTCTTGTTTACAGATTAACAAAAATCTATCAAAATGCCCGACGCTATAGAGGCAGGTTTTGTATGAGGTGCTAAATTTCAGCAACAGTTTTAAACCACAGAATGAAATTCTCAAATCTAGGAAATGATGCAGGAGGAACTGGTGTGAGCGGTGGAATCACAAGAAAACCTCAGAGAGATCAGTGTAACAGAACAATTGTTGCTTCAATTGCAGATGTAATAGACAGCAAGTCAAACTGCAGTGTGAGATATTGTTCAGCTTGCAAAATCTTTCGGTGACCATATGGAGATTTTGCCTGGTGCCAAAAAGAAGAGAGAATATTCAGGGAAAACACGGGGTAGTTTTAATAGATATGAAATCCTCTGCATGTTTGACGGAGGATGAGAAGGTTCCTAGAAAGGTGATAAATAAGTCTGCGAGCGCCATTTTGATAATTTACATGAAAAGAGCTCTCTGCTAGATATTACTGGCATGCAAGGAATCCCAGATCTTTGCGTGTGTTTTCGAGGCCGTAAAAATAGGGAGAGAGGGGTTAATTACCTTGAATGTCTCTAGTAATTCTGTCTTTTTATTGCCCCTATGGTTCTGACTGATTGTTAAATTGAGCAGCAATATTTGTTGTGGGATCTTTCAAGACTTTGTCATAGGTCTCCAGATCGTTTAGAAGTTCTTGAACTTACTGATGTATATTTCCTTGTCTAACAGAACTATTTTCCGCCTTTAACAGATTTTGTGGATGATGATATCCCCCATTTTCCTTAAACTACAATCTAATAATGGTTTGGAATCTTTTCTCGTGGAGCGAATTTTTGTTGTTATTTTTGCTCAAGACATTTAGCAAAAATGCCTTGAGACATGCCTTTCTTTGTCATAATGTTTTTTGCAAATGTTTATCAAAAGCAACTAGAAAATTTAAGATTTGCACCAGGCCAGAGCGAATGAAACTCCAAGATTTAAAACGGTCTGTTCTTCGGCAGCAGGGACACAGATTCAGCACATTATTGGAAGGCCAAGATTATTCCATACGCTGTTCCTAATCAGTCTTTAATTTGTATAATGAAATTTCTGGAGTGGGACTCACTGCTTTCAACAGCACCTGATAGCACAAAATATGAAAGATATCTGTACATACCATCATCCCTGCACATGAGGCAAGTGACGGGTATTATCGCTTATTTTTCTTCTAATCACACATAGATGTCTTGGTGTGGCTTGTATTCTGTCTTGGAGGAATGTGCGGATGGAGTCCAGAAATGGGTCTTACGGATGTCCAACGCGTGAAAACCGTACATCATGGAGAACTGTTCTTGCAGGCAGCACTCTTGTAGAAAATTTCTCTCGATTCTCTTCCTTTTGTGTGTAACCCATGTACTAGCCGTTCGTACCGTCTAAAGATGTGCTTGACAGCTGCTGGAAGCCGGTATCTGGCGTAAACTGTGATGTTCCATGATGGGCAAATGAATGTCTTTTCCCGTGTAATACTACAGTGTAATACGAATATAAGAAGGCCCATAAACACTATTTAAACGCTGAAACCATATGACGCGCACTAGCTTCTGTGCTCCTGTTCACTGGTAGAATATGGACAAGTGGGAAAGTTACAATGGTATATATACAAAAACATGTTGTGGCTCCTCTAGGCCTGATGTTATGGAGGTGGTGTTTTTAAGGAGGAGAATGGCCAAATCTCTGCAGAATATCTCATTAGCTCCTGTTTGGCGATGGATCTTGGCGGTCGTTTCTGGCCATCTTCTTCATGAGGGTTTGAGGATTAAGGTGTCGTATGTCATCCATTTCAATGTCCTCCCCTGACAGGTTCAGATATTGTTATTTGATTGATGATAGCAGATTCCAGCATCCTTCTTTTGTACGGACAGCTACTTTGAAAACCAACTCCGGCCCCCAGGATCACAATAATGGCATGCCCTGCATTTCTGATATGTAGGAAAATTCTGAACTCTCCAAAGGTAACGTACTGGATCTTTTGTGCTCTGTTGCCCTTTAAGTGAGAGCGATTCACCTGCCCTCGCCTAATGCAGAGATGTCCTTGACAATTACTTACACGTATCTTGTAAACTCCTGCTTCTTCCTTTGTTATTTAAGACACAAATTTCAAATTTCCAACTGAAGGGTAAGTCAACATAATAAAATCAACAGTGTTTAAGCCAGAAATGAATATACTTTTTTGCCCTCTCTTAATGTGTGAATAAGTGAAGATATTATTTTTACATCTTTCCATATGATTGAAAAGTTAAGAAAAAATCCCTCTAGTGAATAAAATTCCTTTCATAAATACCATATTACTCTCTCATGATAATTAATTATTTAGTAAAATAATTGATAGGAATTAGTTATTTTTTTCAACTCTCGGTTGGTGATGATTGCTTGAGGAGGATATATATATAAAATTGTGTGCTCATTGTGATGAATTTTGATGATATGATGCCCAGTTTCACATAAGAATTTCTTTGTGTATTGAAGAAGGTTTCCTGTCAGCACTGAACTCAGTAAGAATTATTTTTTTAATATGACAATTTGACAAATTCTTTAAATGTGGTACAATATAACAATTTTTTTATAATTGATGTACTTGATTGGGTAATTTTTTTTGTGTAATACATATAAGGTTGATAACATTTGAACACTGTTAGGACATTCACAATACGATTTAAGACTGTCGAAAAATTAGGTGAAGTGAGAGAATTTGCAGACTAAATTCCCACCTGCTGTAGTGCAAGGAAATATCAACAATAATAACACAATCAACCAGAACTCAAACAGTAAGTTAATCATTCTAATACTACTTTAACAGTAATAATAATAGTAACAATACTACGTAATAATTAATAATATTCGCGACTTTACAATTTTACAACGATGAATCAAGCGGCAGTAATAACAACCGCCATTAACGCTTCTATGGACAGGTGGATGATTCAACCTGACAAGAAGTAGAACGAATCATACTGCAAATCACTGGCTAAATAGATGCAGATAGTCGTATAATTTCAGGGGAATAACAGATGAAAGAGCTAATAATGAACCTAAGGTTAGTCAGCTCAGAACATGGAGACGCACATAAAACTTTTTGAATTCCACAAGTTTTTAGCAAACTTAATAACTACAGAGAATTTAAAAGAAATTCTGTTTATCACTGGGAACCAGTAGATAAGACTGACAGTTTATATAACATATCTGTGATTTTTAACTCATTAATATAAAACAATTACAATTTGTACGCAAGTGTGAGAATGCAATAGAGAAAATAACAGAGACTAATGAAGACAGGTATTACTTATAGGAGATAAGACTAGCTTGGGGATAGTGCCTGCAACTTAGTTGAGCTACAAGACATGTTTTAAATTACTTGTCATTTGGAACAATATATAATGCTCCTTGAGAAGAGGAAAGGAAGGCTTTCAGAAAAATAAACTTGATCCCAAGAAAACAAGCTTTCAAATATTAAGAAGACAATGAAAGAAGAAAATCCAAAGGAGATAAATTCCATTCAGGAATCTGGGAACTACAGAATCAAAATGAAAGAAAGTCAGAATAATAATCCTACTTTAAAAAGGAATAATAAGTTCTATGATAATTCCAGACAAGTAGGAAATAGACCAAATACCTTCCAAATATGCCCAAAATACTAAAAAGAGAAAATGAATTCAGATCAGAGTATAATAAACAATTTAATAAAGAGGTAATCTCAAGGAAATCTTTATATATGGTCAACACTCAAACACAAATAATCTTAACCTAAGTGAACTATTCCGCTCAAGGACACCCAAAGACACTGGAAAAATTGTAAGATACAAATTATTTTACAAACGAGTGTTGAAAACCTAGAATCTGCACGGGTTGTTAGAAAGTAGGACAACAGAGAATTGCTGGTTTAGAACACATGAAAGAAAGAAAGAAATAGTTGAAGTAAGCAGTAACCGCTCAACTTCAAATAAGTCTTCAAGTCAATGACAATTTATCCTCACACAGAATACCACAAGAAAGTCCTCAAGATAAATCAAGAGTGGGTAGAAGAATTAGCCAGGAAGTGAAGGTTCAATTGCATCATCCATTACTGCAGAGTAAAGAAGTAGTATTTTCCACATAGGTAAAGAAGAAACAATCAGAAAAAAAAAAAAAGGATTCACCATCATTAAAGTTCCACACAGAATAAAGTATGTACTGCCCTTATGGATTCCGTGAAAATGTGCCAAGGCACCGATAAACATACCTTTAACACATTTAGGTGTTAAAGAAACGCTTTCAAGTAGGTCAAAGTAAAATACAAGGAGTAGCTGGTAAACAGATTAAAGTTTGGGAAATGTGAACTTAGAATAGACCTCTTGTCACATAAAAACTGTTGAAAGTTTTATATGTTCTAGAAAACAGGATTCTTTCCTGCACAGGTGTTGTTCTGTATTTAAATTAATAATGAAGAAATGTGAATCATACTAAATTAATGAGGAAGAATTTAACTCTCGACACAAGATAATGAAGAGCATAGCTTTACGCTTTCGAAGAAGAAAAAGCCACTCCAAATCTGATCAATTTCTCTGACACGACTTCAACAAGCAAGAAAGACATACATAAAATAAATTATCATCAAGAGAACAATCAAAATACAATGGAAAGGATCAGAAAGGAAGAATTCCCAATATTACAGACAAGAAATTTACGAAGATGTGCACATCTAGAAATTATATACTCCAAAGAAAGAAATGACCCAGAAATAAATAAAGGTGATCCCCAGTGTTCTGAATATGACAAGGAATGTAAGATAACAGAGCAGATAAATATGCAGAGATAAATACATAATGTTATAGCAATGTAGTAATCAGTTGTGATAATGAAGGAAATTAGTAAATGTGAGGCACTCTTTAAGTTAAACAAAAATAAATAATAAAGAGATATAAATGATATAATAGCAGTAACTGAAGAAAAATAGTATAGATGCAGAATATTACTTTGCAGGAGAGGTAAAAGATGAAGTATGTTTGTAAGTTAATTGCTGATGATAATAAAGTACAATTTATACTAAAATAAGACAGGTACCTTTGCATCCAAAGTGTTTAACAAAAATACATCTAAGGGGGAAAAGAAGAGATAGAAGTTAAAGACGTACTTTTACTTAAATGAAGAGTTAACAGAATTTGCTCATAATGGATAATTCTTTTAGTCCACATGAAGGGTGATACTTCTTGTGAAGTTTATGTCCAAAACAACCTGTGATGTAACAAACTAACACTATATGCAGGCGCTGTCTTTGTAAAGGAATACCTGCATATCAATCCATTATTAACATTATTAGAAGAAAAGCATTTTTCTCTGTAACTGGTCAAACATCTGGAATTGCAAGGAAAGAAGTAAGAAATGGATTTTTCTGAAAACAAAGATAGATTAATTCAAGTATTAGAAAAATACAGAGATGTAATAGTTATAGAAGGAGATAAATTAGGCAAAAACGAATGTCCTACAACATAGAACAAAACATTCTTTATTCCTAATTACAGATTACCAATACAAAGACCCATAGTGTTGATAATTTGATAGAAGAAATAAAGAAAGATAGTAGTCATTCCTTCTAAATTCCATATAATTCTCCACTACCACTTGTTCCAAAGAGATGGAAATTGAGACTTTGGGATAGACCATAGAAAACTCCAACACTATCCTCAGATAGAATGCCAATGCCAGTGATTCCAGATATGTTAGGTCAATTAGGAAGTGCAAGGATATTTTCTATCTCTTTTAGATTTTAGCATTTAAAGTGGATACTGGCAAGTACCTGTAATAATGAGTAGAAACATGGTACACAGCCACAGCACAATACAAAGAACACTTGCACCTTGAAGTCATGCCATTTGGACTCACTTCGGCTCCTTTAACGTTTGTTAGATTAATGCTTGAGATACTAGGAGATATAAAAAATTTTGCAGTTTACTAAGTCACCTTAAAACTTTAGAAATAGTCCTAGAAAGATTAAGAAGAGCAGAATTAAAAATCAAATGAAAGAAATGTCAATTCTTAATGAAATCTTTGGAATACTTAGGACATGTAATTAGTGAAGATGGTTCATGAATGCGAGCAGGGCAAGATAAAGCAATAGTTGAATATCCAGCTCCTACAAATTTGAAAAAGCATTGAGACGATTCCTAGGAATGGTAGGCTTACATAGACCTTCATTAAAGGCTTTGCTGCTGATAGCCAAACCATTAACAGAATTGAACAAAAGAAAAATGTCAAATATGAATGGAATAAAGAACAAGAGACAGCCTTCCAAACACCAAAGAGTAAATGACCAGGAATCCTGTACCAGTCTATCCAGATTTCCAAAGACTTTTACTTAGCTCATGATGCCTCAAGTACTGGCTAGGGGCTGGCTATTACAAAAGGACAAAACAAAATGAGACCAGTATTATGCCAGTAGAGTCTTGAATGCTGCAGAAAGAAATTATAGGACAATAGAAAGAGAATGTTTAGCATTATAATGGGGTCTAAGGAATTTTAGACACACAATCTTAGGACATAAAGTCAATGTATTTACTGATCACAAACCAATTTGTGATTTGTTTAAGAAGAGAACTTCTTACAAAATACCATGCCAATCGATGGTTCTATTAGTGTGTTAGAATGCCCAGAATTCAGATATATCTGGTGAAAATTTAATACACTAGCAGATGCATTAATCCAGATCCCAAGAAGAAACAGAGAAATGTATTACTACTAACATTTTTTGTTTTAGCTTTCGTCACAGAGACTTAGATTTAGAAAGAGTACAAATACAACAAGGGATGGATACAGAAATCAGGCATTTAATACAATTAATGACAAATGAATCTTTAAAACCTGATCTTGTTTTAATCAATGGATTATTATATAAAAGACCAACAGGAGAAGAATGGTTATTCTCGTCTATACATCCCAAAACACTAATTCGAGAAGTTTTAGAACTAACCCACTACAAGTTAGCAGGACATCCTGGAATCAAAAAGACAAATAGAATCTTAACCAGAAATTATTTTTGGCCCCAATGTAGTGAAGATGCCAGAAGTTTGTACAAAATTGTGTAGTTTGTAATAGAAATAAAGGTAACATAAATCCAAAAGCTCCACTTGAAAGATACCCATCGGAGCTGAATCCATTTCAGGTCATATTCCATGGACTTTTAGGACCATTTCCTACCACTGTTAGGGGGAATAAACAAATATTATTCTTTTAGACTATCTAACAAGATATGTAGAGATTGCACTAGTAAGAAAACAGAGATGCAATTGGCAGTAGCAGAAGCTCTTAAATTCAGAATTTATTACGAGACATCTGTCCACAAGTCTCTTCTTTCTGATAACGAGCTGAACTTTACTAGTGAACTTTTTAAGAAAATTATGTGAATTTTATGAGATAAATAAATGTCAAATCACAGCATATGCAACCAAGTTCAAATGGAGCAGAAAGAATGAACTGTAAGATAAAGGATATCCTGAAAACTATTAGTTAAACCCTGCAATACATAGACTGAGATTTAGCTTTGGAAGACGTACAGCTTTTTTACTATAAACAATACTGTAAAATGAAACAATAGGAGAATCACCACACTACTTTTGTTATACGGATACAAGAAGAGACTACCAAATACGTTACATTAGATGATGCCACACCACCCCGACATACTCTATAACCATGACACTTATTGTTTGAAAACCAGACGCACGTATGACCCATCAACAAACAGACGAGACTAGACTTAAGGAAACTCAGTGCTCAAGAAAGTACTATACTGTAAAAATACGTATAAACCAAAAAAATTATAGTAGGTGCTCAGGTATATATTCAGAATCATATTCCAGAAGGTTCTAAATGTAAAAAGGTATCCCAAAAATTTCATGGTCTCTTATATTATTAGAAGGCAGTTAAAATTAAATAAGCTAAAGATCATAAGTGGGAGTGATCTAAAAGAAAGAATTGTTCATATCAATCATGTAAAGGCAATGAAAACAGACTCTTGGTCCAATAAATGAATAGTTGAATTAATGAAAGAAGATAAACAGGAAACAATAAATAACAAATACAACTAAGAAAAGATAATTTATGTAAAGTGTTGAACTTGTTATATATAAACACAAGGGAGACATTAAATTACTCCTCATGTGTATATAGAATATCTGATAAGGTTTATTCTTACAGATACAACATGCAGTTCTTCTTTGGTTATCATAGTTAATGTTTTATGTGTCAATGAGGTAGATCCAAGGGTGCAATTACTTAGAGAAAAAGCGGATCTGTGAAATTAATCAAAGACTTAGGAACAGTGAGTATTAACATTACATCAGTGCTTATCAATGAAATGACATTGAAAGATGTTCAAAAGGAATTAAAATCATTAATTAAGAAAAGTGAAAACAACAATGTTTTGTCATTATGAAAACTAGATAATGACATAGGAAGTGTTAAATACAAGATCCAAAAGATCTTCTCTTACTTTTATAGGGACAGTGAAGTTAATCAATTGTTTGCTAGCAACTGATTCTAATGTAGAAAAAGAAAGGGCCCACATAGACAAACTAGAGAAATGGGCAGCAACAAGGGGCATTGTACTAAATAGAAAAATTCAATCTCAAAACTTAAATGTTAATGAATTAGAAAAACTAAAAGTATTCATTATTGCAGTGAACAACAACATTACCAAAGAGTTTAAGATAATAACCAATGAACAACATTTAAATACCTTACGAACAATGTTAGAACTATTCGTAAGACTATAAAATTGTTAAATGCCCTTTATTAGCCTATAGCGAATATTAAGCCCAACATTAATTAAAACCAAGGAGTTAGAGGCTACAATTAGTGATTTTTTGCAGAAGGACATAATACCCCATGGTAAAGGGATTATGGTATATTATATAGTTTGATACAACCACCAAGGTGGTTAAAAACAAAATTATTCTAGTGTTACCCTTTAATAAAAAAGATGCAGATGTACTGATGTCCATACATCCTTTTCCATGTTGATAAAGGAAAATGTAATTATCTCAAATGTCAACCACATCAATTTTGCATTAGAAGAACATGGGCTAATAATGTCATTTATTAATGATGTTCAATTAAGAGATTGTGTAATATTGAAAGATCAGGAGTATATCTGCAACCTGACAACCTTACGAAACTGCATTAATGCTCTATCCTCTTGTGTTCAAGAAATAATTGAAAAAACAAAAATCAAGAAACCGGGCTGTGTACACTATTCAAACAATACGGTTTTGTTTATCCTAGTAGAAAAAGTCAATTTTTGTATTTTCACTGAGTGTCAGTAATGAAAGCAACTATTAACTGTCATAATATAAGTGTACTGAAAATTAATTTCAATAATGTCCATGTGCTTTTGATAGACATGCAAGTTAGTTATTCCTTTAATAAATGCTATAGTATTATAGAACTCATGTTTCATACAGAAATAATAATCCATAAAAGTGCCCCCATACATGAATCACTCTAGTGAAGTTAAAGAATTTAAATTGTTTCAATTAGAGTTAAAAGAACTGAATGAATTAACACTAGTAGATGAGTTTTTTATATTACAAAGAAAATATTTCACCAATTTTGTCTCTATTCAATTTGATCATAATCATAATGGTAATAATAGTGTTTGCAATTTTAGTGAAATGTGTAGTAATTTCAAATATTGAAAGGATTATAACAAAAACAAAAAGGGCCAATGAAGAAGTAAAATAACTTTATAGACATGATTTACTACTGATTTCTTTGTATATTATTATTTACATTATATGTTTATGACAATTAGCCATTTTTTACACTATGGTAATTCATTATATATGTATATATGTATATCTCTTTTGATTCATAATATAGTGTGTGAATTTTCTACAATATATTCTTAATTGACTTTTTAACATTAGTACATTGACACAGTTTGTGCAATTAAATTTTTTTTTTTTTTTGAGAGTGTTACTTTTTGATGGCAATCATATAACTGCTTTATTTTATTTGGTAATTTTTGCAGTCATCCATTGAACTGTATTCTTATTGTCAAACTGAGGGCAGTGTGAGGTAGCGTGACCGAGTGATGCAGAGAATATAGGGAAATTAGATAGAAAAGAGAAAAAGAGAGAGGGAGAGAAATATAGAAAAGAGAAAAAGTAAAGAGAGAGAAAGAGAGAGAGGGAGAGAGACGTAAGAATAAAGAGGGAGGCAGAGAGAACAGAGATAAGCTAAAAGCTGTTGTTGGTTATTGTGAATCAAATACGCCGATTGAGGTATTTTGCATGAACTCAAAACAGTGAGCAAGTATATCACGTTAAACTTACAAAAACGATCATAAAAGTGGTATAGTGGCTCCCGCGGATTGCCAATCAAATCGGCGATCGCAGAGCCAAAAGCTTACAGCAGTTGAAGGTTTCCATAACCCCGCCTTCATCAGGAGGCGATTGCGGAAATTCCAGGAGATTGGGGGCTGGACAAAGTGTTGTACTTCAACACCCTCCAATCAAACATGCTAAGGAGGGGTCTTTCACACCCTCCTAAGACCATCTCCAATCAAGTCCACTGAGAATTTCTCCTGAATCACACCTACTACAGTCCTTCCAATCAACTGCTTGAAGGGGAGGCCTTGCATATAATTCCTTTCAATAGGACCAAAAGGAGGTGGAGATTGCAGATAACAAGAATTCCAGGGGTTCAGCAGTCAGAGGATCGACAGGAGTGAGGCAGATTAGAACTGTGTCCTTTAAGGGAGAATACGTCTCACCTCGCCTGTTCCCATATAGACTGAGTCGGTTGATTATTTATATTTGAGTGGAAACATTGAACCTGTTAATTTTGTACTGATCTTTATACTACCATGTACTCATTGTAAAGGAAGAAATTACCGATCTCGTCTCTATATGCCTTTCTGAGAGATATCAATACTTAAATAGTTCATCTTTAAGAAATATCACACCACAGCGGTAGCGAGGCGCCGAGGACACATTAGGAAGGAATCAAGGTAAGAAGTGAGAGACTAAAAATTACAACAGAGGAAAAGATCCTTTACACACACACACACACACACATACACACATATATATATATATATATATATATATATATATATATATATATATATATATATTTATATATACACATAGATACACAAAATTCGTCCCTTCAGCCCGCAAGAATATAAATAAAAATTTATTGGCGCTGGGGGTGACTCCATATCTTCTGATTTTAGGGGGAAAATGCCAACATCTTAGCCTAGCATTGTATGATTTTGGGGGACAGAATGCTGTTAGGGACAGAAGGACCAGTCAGGACTGTAACTGGCCTGCTATGAAAGATCCTTTTTACATATTACATATATATATATATATATTTTTATAAATATTACTGTTGTTCGCCTCGACATGAGTTGTTAGGTAGGAATATAGTCCGATTCACCTCGACAGAGAACATCTCTGCCTCACCGGGTAGTTAGTAGAAGTACTTAAAAATGGATCCACCGTAGACAAATGGCGCCAGATAGGCTGAAAAGTTTGTAAACAAATATGCTAGGCATTAGGACCAAGCCCAGAGAGGGTTTACGCTCAATGACTCCCAGTTATGGTGGCCCTTTTGCTTTATTCTCCTATGCATCTTCGACGATGCCTTTGTCGCTGTCAGATTGCCCGGCGTGTATAAGCCCCTCACCTCGGGCGGAACGGTTGAGGTCGGGTCAGAGAGATTCCAGCTGTCGCTTTAGAACCAGGGTGACATCAAGTATGTCTTAACGATATTCTTTGTTCTTTATCACTTTCTCTCCTACGTCTTATCTTTAATTTTGTGAATTAAAGACTGGCGAATACTACCCTGAGGTCCCTCGCTTACGCAGCTTAATTCGACATTCACTGGTAAGTCCCATTCTTGTTGAAGCTTCGGCTTCGATTGACTAGTACTCTTTCTGTATTTCACATTTTTCTTTGCTTTCTTCCTTTTACACCATCATAGGGTATGTGGCGTGTTTACAAAGTCTGGGATTAAGCCTAATTATTATATTGTTAGCTTCAACTTCCGTTATTCCAGTAAAATACCTTAGGATTTAGGTAAGCAAAATCAGGTTGGGCTGCTTTTGTATGCTCAAGGTCTGCCGAATAAATGTTTGGAAGAACTGCTATGCTTAAAAATCAAATTCATCTCAAATATTCTTGTTAAGGTTGAATAACCCTAATCATGACCTTTTGGCTAATTAACGTCTGTCTTTGAGGTTAACTTTCTTGGCTTCAAGTGGCAGGTTACGGGAATTAGCTTGGTGGCCGGAAACTTACGTAAATTGAATAATACATGCCGATCAACCAAGACCCTCACACGTGAACATTGGCGAACACCTTGCGAGAATCTAAAGTACATTTTAGAGAAAGAATCTGGAGAAAAGGAAATTAAAATTACATTAATTTCAAAGATAAAAGTCAGATATTGAATTCCATTTCATTCTTCCAACCAGGAACGAGGCATAATAATAAGCAGTAAAGAGAATAGTTATAATAACAGGTAGGAGAATTAGCCGTAGGTAGGAATAAAAGCGCTGAGAGCAGAGTCATAATTTATAACGTCTTATAAGGACATTACCGTGTTCGATCGTGAATCAAGTCGTTCAAGTAACGAAACCTAAGGTCGCAGAAAGAGCCCATTTCAGGCCACAAAGTAATGTAGTAATCGCTATCGCAATTCCGATCGTTATTGCTTGCATATAGCGGAATCATTCAAAACCGTGTCAGTGAAGTGGCGAACGAACGGAAGTAGTAATTGTATCATAAAATACATTTTCAGTAGCAAATTTGGTCCGTTCCAAATCACGCAAATCTATTCCATTGTTTGCCGAGGATGTTTCACCGCGAGAGAACGATGTAACAAAAGACACAAAGTTGTTTGTACTTGAAGTTTTCATCCGTGAATTTGAAACGCTATGCATGATTGGTATATTTAAAGTAAAATCTGGATAACACTCGCATTTGTTTCGTTCGTTGTTTGAATTTGTGCTAAAAGAAAATACCGCCGCCGGTTGTTTTGAAATTGTTTAAACCAGAGAACGCCATTTGATGCTGTCGCGCGCCTAAGGTTTTGAAATTTAGCCTAACGGGACCTTTGGCCGCCATCTCAAAGACCTTGTTATTGTGACTCCTGCCTGAGACACTCTGGGCATTCCTTTTTTTTTTTTCCTTCAGAAATAACCCACCCTCGGCACATCTTAGCTAGAAAAAAACAAAAAAAAAAAAAAAGACAATTTAGGCAGGGAAAGATAGGCCTTTAGTTAGGGAGTAATACCATGTTCCTATACGAATACTCTACCATAAAAAATCATATAAAGAGAATGTAAATTTGATTTGATAACTTTTGCACGCCGGCTCCCAGGAAAATTGCAAGCATACAAAGTAATCCCCAAGGAAGCCAAGACGACGCATCTATATCATTTTATTAAGATTCATGCCATTGCATGTATAAAATCTTTGTTTACATGTTCTCAAGCAGCAAGAAATTGATTGAAAATCTCTCTCTCTCTCTCTCTCTCTCCGTTGCTCAAGTAAAGCATTCCTAACCTATGTATCGTGACCTCTTCAAAGAAAGAACGTCAATAATTAGGCTAATTAATTGAACACAAGCCAAATAAAAGAAACACCTCTGTTCCACAATAGATGAGACAAAGTTAAGAGCAATTACAATACAGTGATAAACTGGTTGTCACGAGTGAGGCCTGCTATCCAGACCATAAACAGTAGTTTTCACCCCTCTGAAAAAGAAGGGGTTAGCACTGGGGCCGGTACTGGGACCAGCCACTCACAAGGATCTTTAAGAAAAAAAAACTAAATTCACTTTTATTCCACAGTGCCAATAATTTGCAGCACTGTCATCACTGAAATAGCTTACTCTCTATCTCCCTCTCTCTCTCTCTCTCTCTCTCTCTCTCTCTCTCTCTCTCTCTCTCTCTCTTACCTTCCCTTTCTCTCTCATTCGATTGTTGCACCTGCAGTGGGGTGCTGAGTGCCTTTCCTCCATATAGCCTAGTTGACTCAGCAGAGTGGTCCCTAGAACACATTATACCACAGTACACCAAAGAAAACAAAGGGAACACAGAAGAGAAGGTTCTTCTGGAACCTAACCTGCACCAGTGCCTAGGGATACTGGAGTGCCACAGTGTGACTCGTACACCGCACACTCAAACCAGTGCCACCTTGGAAAGGGTGCCACGCCATTGAAGAGATCTTCGCTGCCCAAGCACGCCTGTAGTCGACCTGCCAGACGCCCTTCCCACCAGAACCATGGCAGAGCATTATAAAACCTTCCTGGGCTGGGGACGGCGGCCTCACCGTCGAACTTACTACTCGTTGGCGAGCAAGTGGACGACGGGCCGGTTGCGGAGAAGGAAGAAAGACTCGCAGCAGAGGAAGTATGAAGCCGAGCAGAGAAGCATGAAGAAGAACGTAAGGAAGTGGCGAAGAAGAACGGGCGGGCGTATGACGCCGAGCAAAGGCAGGTGCGGGCGAAGAGGAAAGAGAAGAAAAGAAGGAGACAGCATGAGCTAGCCCGGTATGGAAACTGGAGTTAGCCCTAGCGAGAAGGAGCCGAGCTTGAGAGAGCTAAAAAGGGAGAATGCCGGCTATGGCTGAGCCACTGCCTCCAGTCCTACACCTGCTGCATCAAACGTCTACTTTCGAAAGACGACCTGGTCCTGCGGATTGAGGACGAGCCAGAAGATGGCTGGAGGAGATCGAGGCTCTTTTTCATAACTACAGCACCACGGAGACGGAGAGAGCCTGAATACTTCAGCCAAGCATATGGAGGAAAGGCAGCGCCACATCGAGAAGAGCCAGAGAGGCAAATATGGCGGAAGTTCGAGAGTCATTACCAAGGCCTACGAGATAACCCCCAGAAAATGGAGACAACGGTTCCGAGGTCTCACAAGGAAGTCGGCTGGTCTTGACGCGAATGGCACATGTCACAAAACCCAGTCCGGCACGCTGGTTCGACTCTGCCTGCACGACGCTTGAGGATCTTCAATCGGACCATGCTAGAAGACCTTTCCATTGTGTGCCAGGCCCCTTATGCATATATCTTAACGATAAGCAGCCCCACACTTATGCGGGGAAGTTTGTCGCGATGGCTGATTCGTGGGAAACCTTCAATCAGTCGTGCGTACAGCACCTCTCGTAGCTTAATCATCCTCCGGCCTACCAACTCCACTCAGCCCAAGAATGGACTGCCTAGCAAGACCATATGCAACTATTGCAAGAAGGGGGCCACGCTGAGCTGGAAGTCGGATACAAACCGCACTAATAAGCAGCCTAACCCCTACCAGCCAGAACCCGCCTCCCCATTCATCCGCTCAGCCTCCCTCCAACAGTTAATGAGGCCACCGAGCCCATCCAAAAGGCCCGCGGCAACTTCTGTGGGGCCATAGCCACTACAATGCTGGATCTCCTCGCCTGTCTCACATCATGTCCCCGCCACCAAATTCTGTCAACCTAATCAGCACTTGGCTTTTCAAGCTGCTGGTCCGCAGACTGATCCTTTACCTTATGAGACTGGAAACCTGAAGTTCACTGGTGGCCCTCTTTCAGGAGACTAGCCTGCCAGTGACCTTCCGGGTCACAGTAGACACTGGCGCAGACATTGCCTGATCACTAGGCCCAAGTGCCATCCGGTGCCATGGTTGACGGTAAGAAAAACCCGGTGGGAAATGAAGTGGATATAGAGGGCCACACCATTACCAAGCCTCCTATGGTCCAACTCCAGGTAATGACAATCTTGGGCACGAGCACTTACTGGCGCAGGGTGGAATCTCGCCCGGAGTGGTCTCTGTTGGCCACTTCTCTGGCGAGAAGCCCGTCACCAACGCCACTCCGCAGCCACGTTACCTCCTCCACGAAACCCCAGTTGTAACTCCCCAAAAATGATTGAACTCCACCCTCTCCGCCTCACCAAAGTGGGTCCTGAAGGGGCGCCACCCTATTTCAGGCTCATAAGAAGCCCTCCACCGCGAAGGGCTGCCCACCAAGAGGTCCTCTCCTCCATGAAGAGAGGAGAGATTCAGGAGGAGCAGCACTGCAGGACGTGCAAGCGGCAGCATCCACTCACGTCTGGGAGGGCTGCTCAAGCAAGCAACGCCAGCGGACGCCCCGAACAAAACTCTAGAGAGGCTACTGATCTCCTGCCGTGGGCAGGAATCTCGTCAAGAGTTGTAACCCAAGTCGCCCCAGAGGTATTGCACCTCCGTGACCACACTCTCATCAGGCATGCCTGACTCCTCAACTGCCGCCAGCGCCACTCTGGCGAGCACTGAGCAGTGCCAGATCATCTCGCCACGACGTTGAGCTGGTCAACGGAAAAAGGCCCCTATGCCGTGGTCTAAATCATGCGAGGCGAATCCTCTCCGGGAGACGATCTCTACGGAAGCGATCGCCATCGCGACTTGAGATTTCCAGCACCCAAACTTTTCGCAGATTCTTCTTTGTAATGACCTATGATGAACCCCTTGAGGATCGAATGGTACCTCCCTTGAAGACACAGGAACTGGCATCCTCGACGCAGAAGTCGTAGATCGCCGCTTCTCCGTTGTCGCGAGCAGCCGGAGTAGGAGTCCTCCGCGCAGTTTTTGCAGTTGCCCTGACTTTCAGCCGCTAGCCCTTCTCTGGCCTGTCCCCTCGGAGTCGGTGCTCTCATCACCTGCCAGGGGCCAGGCTACCGGATAGGCCTGGAGGAAACCGAAGAAGAAGCAGTTAGGGAAGGGGCGGAAGAGAGCTGCCCAGTAGTTGCCGAGTTATGTCGCTCATCCCAAGCACTAGTGCCCCTCTCGGCACGAGGCCTCCGCCACATCAAGATGATCTGTCCCGCCCAGAGGAGGCAGGCTGCAGATCTCTCTTCCTTCATTGTGCACAGCTCAGCTACCTAAAAGTACGGTACATCAATTTTAGTAACCTTGCCTTCCACTTACCACCGAGCCACAGTAATCATGTAAGTAGCCTAACTAATTTCTGTAGTAATCTTAACTATTAGAACGAAATAACTTATGCTCTCGTGATTGACGCTGATGGCTCAAGACCTCAGTGCCCATTTATCATATGAGGCAACCCTCATGAATTCAACTAGTAAATTTTAATTGTATTAAACATAAACCATGTTGTAATTTATAGAATAATAACTCCATGTTGGTGCATGGTCGGGTTAGGATAGGTTAGGTTAGGGAATATAGAATGTACCACTAGGCTAGGTCTAAAACACATCATGATTGTAGGAGGTAGCCTATAATAACCTGTGAGCACCTTTCTAGTACTATTAGAATTTAAAAAGAGTGAACACAGCTCAGACGTATCTAGGTTAGGTAGTTCTGTAGCTAGGTAGGCTAACTATGACTAATCTGCCCAGGAAGGAGAGAGTGAACCACAGAGGCGAACAGCTTGTTTAGGTATAGACCTTCACGCCTAAAAGGGAGTGAAGGCCCTCAAGGGGGAGCTTTTATAAATATTACTGCTGTTCGTTCGGGATGTAGTTAGGTGGTGGGAATATTAGTCCTGATTCACTCTATTAGAACATCTGCTCTCACGGTAGGCTAGGCAATTTAAAAATAACAATCACCGTAGTAGACAAATGGCGCTCAAGATAGGCTGGAAAAGTTTGTAAACAAAAATACTAGGGCATTAGGACCTAAGCCTCAGAGAGGGTTTATGCTCAATGACCTCTAGTTATGGTGACCCTGCTTTATCTATGCATTCGACGATGCCTTTGTCAAGGTCGGATTGCCCGGATGTATATAAGCCCTCACCTGGCGGAACGAAGCGAGGTCGGGTCAGAGATTCCAGCTGTCGCTGAAATCCAGGGTGACGCCACATGTCTGACCCATATTCTTTGTTCTTATCACTTTCCTACGTCTATCTTAATTGGTAACTGTAGACTGCCAAGAATACGACTCCTGTCCTCGCTTTATAGCGATCAAACATGATTCATCACGGTAAGTCCCCATTCTTGTTGAAGCTTCGGCGCATTGACTAGGTACTTTTCTGTATTTCACATTTTTTTTCTTTATAATACTATGTACTCATTAAAGTGAAGAAATTACCGATCTCGTCTCTATATGCCTTTCTGAGATATCAATACTTAAATAGTTCATCTTTGAAATATCACACCACAGCAGTAGCGAGGCGCCGAGGACACATTAGAGAAATCAAGGTAAGTAGAGACTAAAATTACAACAGAGGAGAAAAGATCCTTTCACACACACACACACACATTATATATATATATATATATATATATATATATACTATATATATGCTCTCTAAAAAATTCGTCCCTTCAGCCGTTAGCTATAAATCAAATTTATTGCAGCTGGGGGTGACTCCATACCTTCTGATTTTGGGAAAATGCCAGCATCTTAGCCCTAGCATTGTATGATTTTGGTGGACAGAATGCTGTTAGGGACAGAGGACCAGTCAGGACTGTGACTGGCCTGCTATGAAAAGATCCTTTTTACACACACACACACACACACACACACACACATATATATATATATATATATATATACACACACACAAAATTCGTCCCTTCAGCCCGTTAGCTAGGAAATCAAATTTAATGGCAGCTGGGGTGACTCCATATCATCTGATTTTGGGGACAGAATGCTGTTAGGGACAGAAGGACCAGTCAGGACTGTAACTGGCCTGCTATGCTGACCCTAGTAGCCTTAGCTATAAGGCCTCAGTCCCTTCAAACTTTTCGCTGGTTGTTATTGCTCCTGCAGGTCGACTGATGTACTGGGGCCCCAACGCTTGAAACTGAAGGAGATCATAGTGACCTGACTCACACTCCATTGGAGACTGCAAATGCACACAGTTGGTGCAGTCTCTCTTCTTATTATACTGGCCAGTTGTCAGAAATTCGGAGGTTGAAATTCATATTTTGGAAGCAAGCTCCATGCACAGAAGCAATAAGGTATGTCTGAAGTTGCAATGAACGCCAGTATTCTTTCTCTTCTCGTGAATTTCTCTCCATTTTTATTATTTCCAACTTTTCATTCTCCTAAAAAAAGCTCCTTGTTTCCCACAGCCAAGCACACACATTTGCCCCTCATGACTTGTTCCAAGCTTAAATCAAATTAGTTCTGTGATAATAATTAGAGCATTCCCACCATAGTGTTACCATGTGCTAATTAAATCTAATTGATAATTTCCTCCATCGTGCATTAGTAATTTAATATGAGAGAAAGTTATTAGATCTGAGTGCTAATCTGGAGTTCTCCTCCAGAATCCTGTTATCTGGCTCTTAGAGTGGTCTGCCCAGGCCCTTGTAAACCAAATAGCCTTAAATGTTTAACTGCCATCTTGCTATGTGCAAGAGTCTTCTGACCATTAGTGGTCCAGGGCCACTACACAGTCCCCTTTGCGTTCAAGTTGCTCTAAACCTTAGAGATATCAACCAGCCTCAGCAACAGTGGTTTTCATTTGCATATCAAACTCTTTCAGGGCTGTAGACCTTTCGGATTCACTTATTTGCTACACATCGTCTTGCTTTTATTGCACATTGTATGTGCCTTGCTTGCTGCTCAGTCAGCCATTTCATATTAATTTCCTGATTGCACAGTTTGTAAATAAATTCAATTTAAGATTTATTGACTGGTTTGAAAGGTGACCTCCATTTCCCTGTTTAACTAGATGTGATATCAAGGTAAGTCATCTTAGTCATTACATTTATTGCTTATATTCTGAGTGCTAGGTGTTGGCCCCTAAGCAAATAACAGTGAAAATCCAATTTCATTCTTCTAACCGGCCTTAGAATAAAACAGTGGTGAACTCACCAGGTTCTTAGTCGACTAGTAACTAAAACTAGCGCTGGTATTACCAGAGTAGGAAGGAAGATGAACCGAGGAATGATATAATTCATAAATAATTTAATTCTATTATTTGCAAGACAAAGTATAAGGGTGGCAGAACCGAAGCTAAATATAACAAGGTAAGGGTTATTATTATAATTGTTGTAATATTAAGGATATGTTCGAAACAGATGGGGAGGAAATGTTTTAAAAAGAAGTGAATAGTAGCTAATCTCTTTGTTAGAATATCATACAAGATAAGGCGAAAGCGCCAAAAAAGTTCTTAAGTTAGCGAAGCAGAATAACTGCCCGGGAAATTTCGCGTCGTGAGAAGAACAGCAGCTGTGTTGTGATGCCAGAAGACTGATATTTAGGAATTAGGAGGTGCTTTTGCCAGGGGTTTATTGCATGTGTTAGCCGTAAACAGTTAACTAAGTGTGTTGCTCGAAAACAGTTACGGCAGAGGACGTGTACTATTCCTGTGTTAGTGAAGTGTAGTTCGAAAATTCGTGTTTGTTAAAATACGTGTGACAACCTTTAGCAGCTCGGTGCATGCGCTTCCATCATCTCACTCCCACAACTCAAAGACTGTCATATCCAGTTCAGGTTTACATTTAATGTTTTAAGTAAAGTAAAGACATTATTGATGTTGTAAGTTAAATAATTCGATTCTGCATATCAGCACCAATAATTCAGTCAGAAAAGTTCAGTGTTCTTTTCTTAAATTTTAAATCACCGTCGATTGTTGTATCAAGTGACTGACGCCACTAGTACCAACTGTTTCTCTCCCGCGCATTCCTTTCCATTTCTGATCGTTCACTCGCCGAATGAAATCCATTTCTTTTCGCCCCCTAACGTAAAACCAAAAGAAATATTTTGAGAGTAATTTAAAAACATTTTTCCAAGTATACAACTTGTTATGACGGGAGCTAGCTATTAAATTACGTAAATACCAAAAGTACATTTTAAGAAAAAGCAAAAAAGTAATTAGTGTAATTTTTCAAAACATAATTTATCAGAAGAAGGAATTAGTGTAAATTAAATCACGCAATATGATACGCTCTCAGAGAGAGAGAGAGAGAGAGATTTTTGGATTGAAACGCTTTAATATTTTTTCCATCGCGGTGGGGAACAAAAATAATAATAACCGAGTACTGGGGAATAAACCCATTAATTCATAAAGCCAAGCGCAATAATTTTTTTTTACATTTATACCCAAAACTTTGATCTTTTTAGATCCCCATCTATTCTTCCTTTTACTCATTCACACATAGTGCGCGAATTTCTATACGCACACGTGTTCACTGTACATGTTTCCCATATCTTTTCCAATTATTTAGCTTCCAGCCAGAGTATATGTAGCTCTTGTGCATTTCAGAGAATGAAACAGTACAACCATTTAATAAGTTATCAACTGTCGTGCAACAGTGGTTTCCATTATCCAGGACTTGCGTATACCACAAGCACCAAATCGCATATTGAGTGCAAACCCCAAAACCTTCCTTTCCTCATGTCAGGAGCAACTAAATTAGTTCTTGGACTAGCCACCCACCTGGTAAGCCCAATGGTTTCCCCTTGACAGTGCCACTAATCAAAAACTGCCAACGACTCAAGTTTAAAGCCCTTACCTTTTCAATTTCCTTTTACTCATTACTTACACTCTTCCTCAGGTAGGGTAATTTCCCTTCAGTGCGGGTTGTTGCACTGTCTCTTGAATGTTGTTTCCCCAGTAAACACCAGCACTTTAGTGCCACCAAGACATAGTACTCACCCATAAGCCACTGCCTGTATCTGAGGGTAAAGTGCCAACGAAAAATTTGCCCATAAGGATCATTATTCCTTCAGGATAGCTCCATCAGTGTGACCTTTGAAACTCAACCCACAGTAGCCACCTTTTTGAAAGGTGCCACACCACTGAAGTACCACCAAAGTACAGGACATTTCCCCACTGTCGCAGACCATTTCCCTAGTCATTGTGAAGACTATAACCATGTCATTAGAACAGTGCCAAGTCCTCTAACATGGGCAGGATGAGGTTACACCGGACGGACACTCACCAGTGGATGAAAGAATTGCTGGATGACATAAGATGCTGGAACAAAGACAGAAAGAAGCTCTGAAGTAGCAGAAATTCCTTAGCTAAGACAATCCAAAAACCTACCTCTCAAGAAAAAAGCTTGAGCTGGAGAAGGCAAGAGAGGAAAGTGCTGAAGCTATGGCTATCAACAAGCCCCGAAAACACACCTGTTGCAAAAACATACAATCTCAAGCATTAATTCCCTAGTCCCCAAGTGGACTGAGGAAGAGCCAGATGCATGGTTGGAGGAAATAGAGGCTCTTTTGAAAACTACAACACCACCTAGACAGAGGGGGGCCTTGGTGCTTGCTAAGCACGTGCATGGAAAAGAGTCAAAGAGGCAACATGGTAGAAGTTCGTAGGGTCATAACGAAAGCCTACAAAATAACCCCGGAGACATGGAGACAGCGGTTCAAGGTCTTGCCAACAAGTTGGCTGAAGTCCTGGACGGAATGGGCCTGTCAAACAAAGACCAAGTCTGGTACCAGCTGGTTCGACTCCCTATTGTGCACTACCTTCGGGGACCTATTCAATCGCACCATGCTGGAGGATCTTTTTCAGTGTATGCCTGGGCCCCTTGCTGTGTATCTCAGTGATAAGCAGCCAGCCTCAATTATGGAAGCCTGCTGTATGGCTGATTTATGGGAAACCTACAACTAGTCATAAGCACATCTCATTGGTGCATAGTGCCACCCAGGTACCTCTGAGGCTCGACTCTCCCGAAGAACAGACTTCCTAGCAAGCCTACATGCACCCACTGTAAGAAGTTGGGGCACACTGAATCTGACTGCTGCTACAAGGTGGGCAACAGTAGGCAGGCTACTACCAACCACCAGAACTCCATTCCCTCTACGTCCACTGAATCCTCTCCACTGACAATCACCATAGGGAAATCAGCCTATTCAAAGGTACCCTGCCAAGACTGTGGAACTCCAGGGCACTATACTGCTGGATATCCTGTTTGCCCAAAGCATATCCCCTCTGTCAAGCAAGTCATCTTGATTAGTACCATAACCTCTACGGCTGTGCAGGCAAAAATGTCTCACCCTGAGTAGGTGTGCACTCAGTCCGTCTCAGTGGCACCCCTGGATGGCTCTAGCTTACCAGTTAACTTCCTGTTATGGTAGACACAGACTCAGATATAAGCCTGATTGACCAGGCCCGAGTGCCAGCCAGTGCCACTTCTGATGAACAGACCAGGTAGACGATGACTTGGACAGAGGAGCAGACCAAGGCCATTCCACAGTCGAGCCTCAGGTATTTTATATATATATATATATATATATATATATATATATATATATATATATATATATATATATATATATATCATATATATACACCACACACACACACACAACACTCCCCTTCACCCGGATATTACTATGGTGCCTGTCCCTTTTATCCATATATCACCATGTTATCCGTCAATTTTGGGTATTACTCTGGTTACTGAAAAGCATTTTTCAGTAATACAAGTACAGTATATCTCTATGGTCTCGAGTACATGAAATGAGGTACTATAAACCCGTGAGTTTATTTACCACATAAGTTACAAAGGGAAGGTGGAAGGGGGATGGCGGAAGGGGAAGGGCGAGAGTCCGAGTTTGAAACCTGCCCTATTATCTAAGTTGGGTCAAATGATGGCCACGTGCCAAATTTTGTCTAGATCAGTCAAGCAGTTTGAATTTCTATCTCGCACAAAGTTATGTACATCCACTGTTAACACAATTTCATACAAAATACATACAGTTATAATATATACAAATATATATTCATATTATATATTATATCGATATATATATGCTCTTATATATATATATCTTTTATCTATATATATAGATTGAGGGCATATATATATATAGCATTTCGATATATATATATATCTATCTATATATATATGATTATTCAATATAACATAGTATATATTATAAGTATATATATATATATATATATATATATATATATATATCCTATATATATATAAAATATAATATATATATCACATATAATGCTATATAAATATATATATGACTATATATATATATAATACTTATTCCCTATATATATATATATATATCTTTTCCAGGTTTTGTTTTTCATGCTCATGACCTCTTTCCTTTAAAGGTAGCTCTAAAGCTTCCGTCGTGGTTCAAATGTGAGAACAATATGCTGACAGTATTTTGCATCATTAAAACTGAAGTATATAGTAAAATTCTTATCCATCTTCATAAATAATATTCCTTATTTCCTTTATCTTATTTCTGTTTTGCACCAACTGCATGTTGTCTGCTGAAAATTACACACTAAGGCCATAATTGTGTGACGTCAGAACATTTATAAGAAATAACAGTAATTAATATAGCCTATCAAAAAGAAACAAGTTCATCACCCAGTTTGTTGGAAACTGAGTCTGAATCCACTCCTCGCTCACCCAAGAGAGAAGGTTGCCATTCTCTGCAAAATAGCCTTTTACTCAATCTACAATACTGGAAAGCTCCTTTTAGAGCTCTTCCATATCCTTAATAGCAGTTCTTAACCTTCCCGCCTATTGGTAACCTAGCATGGCTCTTTCAAATCCTCCTTACTTTTATTTATAAACGTTTTACTGTACACCTTTATGATGGATGTTTCTTAGTATCTAAAAAGTTCCTGGAGAAAATTGAGTGAGATAACCAAGTAAATCTGGATGTTGTACAGGGACATTCAAAATAGTAATATTATAATCAGACAGTCAGTACTCTACAGTAAAGACCTGGATATTTTTACAGACATCACAGTCTTACAGTACCTGAATTAAAGGAACTGTCACCAGAGTAATAACAGTATTAAAGAATAGAGACCACAGTAATACCTGGGTAAAGGGACTTCTGCCTTTCTCTTAATACACCAAATGTCAGAGGTAAAGCCAGTTATTCAATATCTGGAGTTCTAAAAGGACAATTAACCACAGTAAGATGTTTAACGAAACCTTTTCTTTTGCAGTAATATCTTGATAAAGGGACAGTCAACACAGTTTCAGTTTCTATCTAGGACAGTCACCATTTTTAAAACCTGGATTCTGTTTCTTCAATATAGTTTGTAAAAGGGAAGTCATCACAGTAATGCCTGGATAAAACCTCTTTCTGTTTTTATATTTTTGGATCTGTAGAAGAAAAGTCATCACAAATACCTTGTAAAGGGACAGACAGCATCTGTAATACTGGATAAAAGGGATAGGGCCACAGTAATATCTGGATCAAAACCTCAATCATCAAACAGTAAAACCAGGTAAAGAGAGCCTCACCAGTTTTAATTTCTGAAGCTAAAAGGGACAGTCATCGTCTGGCACCTGGATAAATGGACAAGACATGCCACCACCGGGCCGTTTACATGGAAAAAGGGACAGTCACCACAGTAATATCATGGATAGGTTTCAAAGCATTATATGCTGCACAGGAAAACCTGGATTAAAAGAGAAAGAAACCACAGTTTTTTTCTTGCTTTAGGGACAGTCATCACAGTAACAAAATAAAACAGGAAAAAACATTAGTAATATTTAGATAAAATGGACTTTTACCTGTCACCACAGCAGTGTCTGGATAAAAGAGAAGTCGTTCACCGTAAATAACTCAAGAGATAAAAGGGCCAGCCACACAGTAATATCTGGATAAAGGGACAGGCACCATTAGGTGATATGACGGGTTTCTCCTTGACCCATAATCGAGGCAGAAGATCCAACGTGATTATGTCACGCACGCCGCGTGGAGGGCTCCATCTCCTCCAGATTATGCTAGGTCCCGAGTTCAAAGGAGTGATGCCTTAAAAATGCTAATATCCACTAAATTCTGTGAAGATCTTGAAAAGACAGTAATGGGTGTGAACAAGTTAATATATTTTTTTAACGTTACAAAGTAACAAGTTTTGCCGATTAGATTTTTGGTTATTTCCAGACAAACATTTTGATTAATTGCTATATACTCTAAGTAGCCATACAAGATAAAACATGGAAAACATGGTTACCTCTCGAAAAATTACATCTTTTATTTTTATAATCTGACGAAAATTGAGGGGATGGCAGGCATCAAATAATAAAAACAGCAAGAAAAATATATTCTCCTGGATTCAATACACATAAATGTCTAAGAACAATAACTGGAAAAACAACAATAATCAAAATATAGCAATAGTTGAAGAAACACTCTTTTCAAGATAGTTAACAATTTTCAAATGGATGGGGTTATCCTCTACTCAAGGAACATATCTTTACAGGTTTAATGATTTCTTCCTTCTTATTTTCAGACTACTCAGAAATATTCAAGATTTTGAAAAATTTTATAGTTTCTTGTATCATCACAGATGGATCTTGTAAAGGAATCATAGTTAAATACCAATAAGACCATACATTTGTCAATGCTAACATCCTCAAATGTTGTCAATATTTCTTTTAATTCTCCCAGGATGTCAATAGTCATTTCATCCTTCTCGTTGATGGGGTAATTTTCAGCATTCAGGAACGCTTGTTTATATTGCTATTCCGACCTTTCATTTAATAACAAAAAGACTGGCTTCTTCCATTTCTTTTAAATCTGCCTGAAATCATCATCTCAATTCTTGATTTCTGTACACTCTAGTTTGAACAATAATTGTCATTAAATTTCATGTTGACAATATTGCCAACAGACAAATCCAACAAAGTTTGTTCAGTCTTAAAAACTTTGTTAATGCGGGTAATGCTAAACTCCATCATGGTTAATTATAACGATGCCTATTCATCTTTTCTTTGGTTTTCAAACATTGCCCTTAGCGATTTCTTGTCAACGGCAGACGTTTTCTAAGGAATCAAATGGCATCTTTGGTTCTTCACTGACGTTCATTTAGAAAATTTATTTGTTACATTTGGTCGTTTTTATTCAGGTATTTCTAAAAAAAAAAAAAATTATGACAACAGTTGTTAACCAGAAGTTTCATCTTAGTTGAAAACCATTTTGCTAAAGGTGTACATTTTTATCAAGATCTTGAAATTTAATAATCCATTCTTTTCAAAATATGAACATTGGTTTATCTAATGAGATACATACAATTGCGTCAGATTACTTTATTCCCCATTTTATAGTTTTATATTAATTTTACACAAAGTTTCAAACTGGGATTTTTGACTTAATTAGTTTATATACAGGGTGTTTCAAAACCTTTCATATCCCTCCATCTCCACAGAGCACTTGTTAAAAATATACACTCCGCTAGTTTTCTGCTTTATCATAATCATCTTCATAGCACTTTATTTTGTTTCTATTGAGCAATTTTTCATTTTATATTTCTTGTATTTTTTCAGACTGAGTGAAAGAGTTAATAGCAGCAACGGCAATAAAACTAGGAGGAAAAATGGATTGTATCAAATCAAATAACCTTCAAGATAAGGGAAACAAACAATAAATTATCCTTCATTTCACAAAAATTCCCTGGATAGCTAACCACATTAAAGAGATGAATACTTTGTTATAAAGTGAAAAAAAAAAATCCATTTGACTGTCATAACTTGAAAAGAATGAGAATCTTGGAAGGCCTGAAGTCCTTTCTCAGAGTCAAAAGACATCATTAGCTGAGGCAGTGGGTAGACCAAGAAAGTCTTTACGTAAATTGGCTTTGCTTGAAATAGAAACCTCTTTAAGTTATAGTGCTTTGTATATCATGAGGTTGAAAAAACCTGGTATCAAGCCATTTCATGTTATCAGCAAGCCCACATCACTCAGCAACAGAGAAGACCATGCATGATGTTTTTTATTTTCATTTCTTAAAGAGTAGGGACAGAACAATGACTTTCATCCATGTTGATTTTCAGATGAATCAGTCTTCATTTACACAGTCAGGAACAAATCATAAAATATGGATCATCAATTAAAAGGACGGTCATGAAATGTCCGATTACTTCTGAAGCTTATACTTTCAGGCTATTTAACTTTCCTAAAAGATCCTGAAAGAGTGTTAACTGTTGAAGAAACTAAAATTTTTGCATGATGATTCACCATGTTTCAAGATTCTTCAGACACAGGAGCTGCTTGAAACAGTGGTATCAAAACCATTCTCGTCAAGTGAATTTTCAGGTTTCTCTCTGACTTTAATGTCGTGTGAAAATATTGGTAGTATCTTAAATGATCGCGTTCAGCACTGGAAAGTGAACTATGATGGTATACATTTCCTTGACGACCTGCAAGGTAAAATCGGTCACCGACGTGCTCACGGGAAATGGGTTTGAGTCTCAGCTTTTTTTGTGATTTGCTGAAATCTACCCCTCAGAATACAGGCTAGTCCTACACAGCAGATTCCCAGTTGGCCACACAAAATATTAAATACTCAGACGGAAATTTAAATAAATACCTGTTCTGGAATTACTTTTGTTTTTGTCCATATCAATTTTAGTTTATGCTGTAGGTGGAGGGCACTCTAATTTTAAATGCATCCCTGTACTTTTATATTAATAAAACGGATGTTTTGTCTGAGGAATACAAATACTGCAAAGTATAGAGAACTAAATCTGTATTGAAGTAAAAGGTCATTGTCATTAATACCAAATTTGTTTTATATTATTTCCATATAATGATGGTAAGATTTACAAATTTTGCTGAACTGAACTGTACCGAGCTGAGAGTGTAATTAAATAATTAAGACAGAAATTCCTCATCTTCTATTTAGAGATATTGGTTTTTCCTGCAGCCGCTTAAATTATGTTGCATTTTGAAAGACCTGAAATTATTCACAAAAAAAAAACAAATATTTACATTAATATAATCTATACGATTTTATAACAAGGTTCAGATGACAATGCAAGTGACATGACTTAGAAACATAAGAAAATAGATGATTGCAATGAACTTTTTTGAGTCTAATACCGGTTACGTTAAAACTCCTTTTTATGACTGGTAAAGAGATACAAATAGTTCTGGCATGAAGTAATTTCCCTTATTTTTACTGTTATTTAAAATAGAGAATGTCCATAATTCATGAAACAAGAAGAATAGTTTAAAATATTGCACACAAGGATTATGAAGATTAAGGTCCTTGTTCCGCTGTCTATACAGTCCTCATGCACACACATGAAGAGGAAAACACAGACAAATAATGAATATGTTTGCATATACGACTTGTCAGCCTCGGATAATAATATGCATATATTTGTATATATATCAAATACAAAAGATTTATATATTCCTATTAAACACATAAAATGGTTGATATAAACCATAAATATATACGTGGATGCCACCTTTATGGACAAAAGTGATACCTTTTATAACTATTCTTAATATAGAATTTAACATAGGCTACTTTTGCTTGTATATATATATATATATATTTAGAATATATATATAAAATGTCTTTCAAATGGTAAGAAATACTCGTTTCCAAAAGAGTCAATTTGGACAAGAACCCACACAAATTAGCGTTAAATTGCAGTCAAACCTTGGATCTCCGATTTTGGACCCTTCTCGCTCTCTACCATAGGTAATTAAAAATGATAAATGGTGGATTCCTTGGAACAAGAACCTGCCATCAAAGCCTATTCATGGGACTCACTTGGCGTAAACCATTTCCATCAAGAGGTATAAGTCTTTGCATTTCTTGCTTTTAAGAGCTACGGGGAAAGTGTACTAGCCTCGACAATGACCCACCTCCGCCATGACAGTTCATTGGTACGTTTCTCTTTGATAAGCAGCTCTTGTTACTGAAATTTTTATCACACCGGATTTATATACAATCATGAAGCTACAAATGTCGCTTAATATCGAAATTACGCTACCTCAGTATATCTCCGTTGGAAATAATGCTTCACGAACAATTTATATAAGTGATAAATGAATTGGTTCCTGGGATAACCTACGACTGCAAGCCTATTACGACTCCAGTTGACGTAAACCATTGAGCCATCAAGAGAGGTATAAGTCTTTTGCTGAGATGTCGTACTGCTTTTACCGTTCGTTGCACGGGGAAAGTGTACTGAACCTCGACAATACACCCACCTCCGCCATGACAAAAAACGTTTATACGCAGCTCTTGTTATGAAATTTTATTATATGATTTATTACAATCATCCCTCTAGCAAATTAGATAAAATCAAATTTAACGGCTAGCTGGAGTAGATCTCCGTTGGAGGTGTGAATTTTGGGGAATTTATATAAGTGATAAATGATTTGGACATTGTGGGGACTTAACCCCACCATCGGATGTATTCAGCGACTCAGTTGACGTAAATCATTGAGCCATAAGTGGGCTATTATCCTAACTCTTAAGGACTTAGCTATAAGGCCTATTTTCCCTACGACCTTTTTGCTGGCTGTGTGACTGTTTTCAGATCGCAGATGTCCTGTGCTCCAAGCCAAACAACAAAACGGATGCGATGACTTGCGACCTGGGCAACGAACACTCCTTACCCGACTGCTACAACATGAAGTTGGTGCGGGTCTTTCCTCCCTGAGTCGGCACGGATCGCGAGCCTCCTGCGGTCGAAATTCATCTTCTTCAACGAGCTCACTGCACAAAAGGCATAAGGTACGTCTGGAAGGACTCGGTCCACTGCCTGTTTTCTTTTTCTCCTCGTGAATTTCTCTCCATTTTCAATATCTCCAGCTTTTCATTCTCCTAAACAAAGCCCCCTTTGTCAAATCAGACCTAGCAGACCCTTTGCCCTCATAACTTGTCCCAAGCTCAAATTAAATTATTTCGGTGATCATAATTAAATCATTCCCTCCATAGTGTTACCTGTACTAATTAAATCTAATTGATCAATTCCTACATCGTGCTTAGGTAATTTCATGTGAGAGAAAATCATTGGGTTTGAAAGCTAACCTGGAATTTTCTTCCAGAACGTATTATCTGGCACCTTGAGTTGTCAGTCCCCTGCCTTCTGAACCAAAACTAGCGTAGACATTTAACTGCCATCCTGCCACCTGCAAGAGTCTTCTGACTAGCAGTCTGGGCCACTAGACAGTTCCTGCCTTAATGAATCAAGTTGCATTAACAACCCAAAATCATTTAACCAGTTCATTTGCGTGTTGAACTATTTCAGGGCCTATAGCCTTTTCAGATTCAGCATTTTGCTACACATTGCCTAACTTTACTGCATGCTGTATGTGCTTGCTTGCTGCTCAGTCAGCCTTTTCATATTAATTTCTTGATTGCTTCATTTGTAAATAAATTCAATTTAAATTAAATAACTGGTTAATTTTTCCCCATGGCGACCTCCAATTCTCTGTTTACTTAGATGTGATATCAAGGTAAGTCAGTTTATTCATCCCATTCATTGCTTGAATTCAGAGTGCTTTGTGTTGGCCCTCCACGCAGCTAATTAAAATTCCCACTTTCATTCCTCCAACCGGCTTCAGAATGCAACAGTGGTCGATCTCGCCTAGTCAATTAGTAATGAGAATTAGCTTCGCTATCACTAGACTAGGAGGGAAACGAACCGAGGAATAATATAAAAATCATAATAATTTAATTCCAATATTCACAAAGGCAAAATGTAAGGGTGACTGGACCAGAGCTAAGGATAACATAAGGGTAACTATTAAAATTGTTGTAAAATTAAGGATACGTTAGGAACAGATAGGTGAAAAGGTGTTAAAAAAAAAAGTGATTAGCAGCAAATCTCTTAGTTAGAATACCGAATAACATAATGGCAAGAGCGCAAAAAGAGTTCTTAAGCTAGCCATACAGAATAACTGCCCGAGAAATTTTGCGTCGTAAGAATAGCAGCTGTGCTGTGTTGCCAGAAGACTGATCGTTAGAAATTAGGTAGCGCTTGCCAGGGATTTATTGCAAGTGTTAGCCGTGAACAGTTAGCTAAGAGTGTTGTTCGAAAACAGTTACGACATGGGAAGTGTACAATTCCTGTGGTAGTGAAATGTATTCGAAAACACTTACGGCAGAGGAAGTGTACATTTCCTGAGTTTGTGAAGTGTAGTTCGAAAATTCGTGTTGTTAAAATACGTGTGACGACCTCTGGCAGTTCAGCGCTGTACCAGTCCGGCTGTACCTTTTCGGTGCATGCGCCTCCCTCTTCCCACCCCCACATTTCAAAGACCGTCATGTCCAGTTCAAACTTACACTTAATGTTTTAAGTAAAGTAAAGGAATTACTGATGTTTTAAGTTAAACGATTCGATTTTGCATATCAGCATCAAGAATTCAGTCAGAAAGTTGAGTGTTGTTTTCTTAAATTTCAAATCATCATTTGTTATATTCCTTGGACGTCGACAACCAGCAGCCATCAGCTGTTCTCTCACACGCACCCAGTTCCACTTCTCATCGTTCACTTGCCGAACGAAATTCCATTTCTTTTCGCCCCCTAACGTAAACCTAACGAAATATCTTGATAATTCTTGATAATAATTTGAAAACCCTTTCCACCATATAACTTGTCATGGCGGGAGCTACCGATTAAATTACGTAAATACCAAAATTACATTTTTTAGAAAAAGTAACTTAGCGTAATTTTACATAACATAATTTATCATAAGAAATTAGAGTAAATTAAATCACGCGACGAATATGTTCCATTACAAATATGCACTCAGAGAGAGAGAGAGAGAGAGAGAGAGAGAGGAGACTCTAATATTCTTCCATCGTAACAAGGGAATACTAAAATTTAAAAAATGAGTATTGGAAAATAAACCCTAATTCTAATTCATAAAGCCATATATATATATATATATATATATAATATACAATATATATATTTTTTTTTCTTTTCATTTTTACACCAGCCTTTGATCTTTTAAGATTCCCCATCAATTCTTCCTTTCACTCATTCACACATAGTGCTCGAATTTACCTACACGACAGTGTATCCTAACTCTTAAGGACTTAACTATAAAACCTATTTTCCCTACGACCTTTCGCTGGCTGTGTGACTGCTTCCAGATCGCCGATGTCCTGTACTCCAAGCCAAACAACAAAGCGGATGTGATGCTCTGAGACCTGGATGACAAACGCTACTTACCCGACCGCTACAGCATAAAGTTGGTACGGGTCTTTCCTCCCTGAGTCAGCACAGATCGCGAGCCTCCTGCGACCAAAATTCGTCATCTGCAGTGAGCTCACTGCACAAGAGGAATAAGGTACTTCTGGAAGCACTCGGTCCACTGCCAGTTTTCTGTTTCTCCTCGTGAATTTCTATCCATTTTCAATATTTCCATCTTTTCATTCTCCCAAACAAAGCCCTCCTTTGCTTTCCAGATTCAGCAATTTGCTACGCATTTAATAATTTTATTGCATACTGTATGTGCTTGATTGCTGCCTTTTCATATTAATTTTCTGATAGCTTCATTTGTAAATAAATTCAGTTTAAATTAAATAACTGGTTAATTTTTCCCCATGGCGACCTCCAATTCTTTGTTTACTTAAATGTGATATCAAGGTATGTCAGTTTATTCATTCCATTTATCGCTCACATTCTGAGTGCTTTGTGTTGGCCCTCAAGGCAGCTAATTAAAATTCCCACTTTCATTCTTCCAACCGGCCTCAGAATGTAACAATATATATACATATGTTATCAGGAGACACTTCACTTCTTCGGTAATGTGGGCTTTTGTCTTTGTAGGAACAGTTCGCTTGTCACACTCAACTTATCATGCTTAAATTGTGAGCTATCTCAGAGTTTCACAGGTATTTTAACTCTAGGTTTAAAATGGAAATTATGTTTCCCTAAAATTACTTTACTCTGTTTAGCAGTCCTTTTAAGCTTTCTTCCACCTTGTATATGGGTAGCCGTAAATGACCAAGTCTTTATATTAATAAGGCACTTCATAACTTTTATCAGTCTGGAACTTAGTCTTAAGATTTCTCTCTTATTAGTCTCTAAGCACTCACGAAATTCTATCTAAGTCCACAAACGCTTGAGGCTCTCAGTGGCACCTCTACAGACCACTCACACCCCCTTCTTTACTTTGTGCCTTCTCTCTCTCTTTTCTGCTCTTATGTTTTTGCTTATATTCGCTGACTCCCGTTTTTAGCACCTCCTCCTAGTTGTTCCATTTCGACTTTGGAGTTGTGTTCTATAGAATCCCTGTTGATAATTGGCTGTGACCTCTTTTGGAAACACCTTCTTCTGTTCTATTCAGCCCTTGGGGTGTGCCTTAGGCATCTTGGTTTGGGCATTGGTCAAAAGCCTTCTTTAGTATGCCCTTAAAGGTTGGCACTGTTAAGTTTGGCCTCCCAATTGGTCCAACTGTTAACCTGGCCTCTTAGAGGTCGAGTCTAAGTCATTCCTCTAGGTGTTGTTTTACAACCTAACGAATGTTTGACGTTATGTTTGCATTAGAATTGTCGTTAAAACCTTTATGGAATAAATTACCTATGTCTATATTAGCTAAAAAAAGGCATTCAGTGAATTAATTATATTCGTATGATTCAGAAGGACTTGAGACAGCAATTCCTACTCATTTGATTTTTTATTTTTCATAGTTGGTCTCTATACGGCAAAATAATGGCCATTGGATTTTTTTTTAATATATTCACTTTTGAGCATCAAAGCAAGTCCTCTTAGCGGTAAGGTTTCAGTTCTGGATTATTTTTACATCGTAAACAGAGAGGCTGCAATATTTAAAGTAAATGGTGTCTGAAGATTTACCGATTATTTCCTATAAGATAATAACTCTTATTATAATTCGCATCGATTATTTTAAATGGAATACGCAGTATATAGTTTATATCAAGTACGAATTTTCTTTCTTATTTCCTTTTTTTTTATTTGTGCAAATTGAATCAATTAAAGCTGGTTTGATAAAAAAGGAAAGTTATTCAAATTGAGATTGAAATGTCAAATCATAATCCTTTTTATTTAACAAGAAGATATCTCCGTCGGCGAAGAACACCAAGTCCGCTGCTACTAGAAGTAAATTCCTTCCATCAACATTATTTACTCTATTTCATTTTCTACTTTTTGATACGTTCCCTTTTTCTGACACGCGTGATACCACGAATGTGTATAAACTAGTGGAGGAAAGCTAATATTTTTTATAATGATTCACCATGTTTAACAGTAACAGTTATGACTTGGACCATCAACGGGTGGTCTCTTATTTGCCACGTTTTCATAAGTTGTGTTTCAACAGAGATCTTTCTCATTCACAATTGATCCCTGATCTCCTTTATTTGCCGAGAACAACCAATTTGGCTGAACAGCAGCACCAATATGCAATAATTAGTGATGTCTCTTCTTTCTGTATTTCCCTTTACTTCCTCTTACTTCTTCCTAATGATCACCATATTTTTTGGAAGCTTGAATTTCAAGCCAATGGCCCCTGTGGGCTTGTTCCACATGAATAGGTTTCATCTACATAATAATAATAATAATAATAATAATAATAATAATAATAATAATAATAATAATAATAATTTGGAGTAATTTAGCGGGTGTTGATGAGGATTTACCGGTGGGTTTGTATCCAGGACACTGTACTACTTCGGCAACGTTCTTGATACTATAATAGTATATCTTTTAAAAAGTATCAACTTAACTTACACATTTCTTCCACTATCAGTCCTCCTGTAATCTTTCTTACTTTCTTCCTGAAAATCATAAGTATCACGCAACGCTTGGGTAACAGCACCAACTGTATTCATAATCTTTCCCTACTCTTTTTTTCTTTTGTATGCTTTTGTTGCTACAGTAACGCGGAAGGTCGTAATCAGGAAATTGCACTGACTTGTATTTTTTACCTTTTAAAGGTGTGATCTCACGAGCGTGAGAGTGCATCCCGATTCTATTAAGACAAAAATCATTCCTCTCGTAACTTTTGAGAAAAGATTATGTCTTCACATAAACGAATGGTTGCTATATCATTATTAAATATTTTACAAAATAATTAACTTTTTTGCATTGGCAGCGGCTGAGAATACATACAACTCGCAGGCAAATATCAAATACTTTCATTCCCAAAATAAAATTTTATACCTGAGAGACAAAAATGCCAGGATAATGGCATTATGATGGCATGTTTACGATGAAAGCCTCATTATGAAGGACTAACCTTATAGTGGAGCAGGTAACTCCAAAAAAAAAGGGGGAGTGCAACTGGTGATACAAGCATGAAACTTGGCTCAACTATTCTTCTTGTCACTTGGTCTCATTATCAACCTCCGCCCACACAAAATTTTGTCATTTTCCAAGATGGCCAACAGGTTTTCAAAATGGCGTCCTGTGGATATTTGAATATTGGTATTTAATTGATTAATCACATTCAGATCCTAAGTCACTCCCAGTTTATATTAAAATATTAAAAACAAGCCTTTATATATGTAGATACATCATTTCTTTCCATAGAAATATCCAAGATGGTTGTCACTATATCAAAAATGTCCGCCAAAATGCAAAAAATTGGTACTTAAGCTTATATATGAGGCTGAGGGTTGGGTAATACATGGATTTGGTGTAACTTCAGCCTGATCAGTTAGTTTTTTGTAGATCAGAAATCAGTTAATCCCCAGTTAATTAATTTTCATCCTCATTTAGAAAAAAAAGGGTAATAAGCTTAATGTAAAAGTGTAATAGTGTAGTGTCAGTGTACTACCAGGGCACACTGGTTGACACTCAGCATGGGGTTCAGTGCTAGCTACGGCAAAGATTTGTTATTAGTTTCCCAAATGCTGTTTAGCTAGCCCCACTTCAAAGTCAAACAGCTGCACCTGAATTGACAGGATGTGCCAGTGCGGGAGAGCCGAGCTAAGGAAGATGGGGTTTCTGGTACTGGCTATGTTACCCTTGCTACAAACATTCCTGAATTCTATAAGTTAAATGCAATCCCTATATCATTTCATCCCAAAAGGTTTGATAAAGGTGATGGAATTCTGCAGACCTTTGAAAATAACAAAGCAACATATCATGAATCATGTATGCTGAAGTTCAGAACAATAAAACTAGAAAGGAAAAGGAAGTCATTGTGTAAGACAAAAGAATAAGATGATGCCAAATCAGCAAATTTCACATGTAGTAGCCAGAAGGCAGATGAAGATGCAGAAGAATCTAAGACTGAGAAAGGAGGCTTATGCTTTATTTGTGACCAACCAGCACCAATCAAAGATTTACGATTGGCCGTGACATTGCCTTTACATGAAAAGCTGCAACGATGTGCCACCAACCTACTAGATGAGAAACTTCTGGCCAAGCTTAGTGCTGGAGATACTGTTTCTCAGGACCATATGTATCACCCATCTTGTCTGACAGGTGTGTACAACAGGGAAAGGGCCTGGCTAAATTCCCAGAAAATTGGAGATGATTATGTGCAGTACAGACAAGAGGCTTTTGCTGAGCTTGAGATGTACATGAGACAAGCAGTTGACTGCCGATGGGTGCTGCTGTTTTACAATGGTAGAACTTTATGAATTGTACAAACAAAGACTGGAACAACTAAATGTTGATGCTTCCTTTGTGCACCGAACACGGTTGAAAGAACAGATACTTGCCCGCATCGCAGAACTGGAGGATTTTAAAATAGGAAGAGAAATTTGGTTTGCCTACAAAAGGAAAATGGGAGAAGCCCTAGCCATTGTATGTAACTACAGTGATGCACTAATTGTGGCTAAAGCAGCTAAGATATTGAGGAAACAGATGGTTGAACATGAGATAGAATTTGATGGAACCTTAACAGCAGACACTAGAAGAGAATCTGTGCCACCAAGTTTGTTGGAATTTGTAAGTGTGCTACAAAACGGTGACGATATAAAATCCCAACTTAAATATGGAACATCATCTACTGATCTAGCTTTAGCACAACTTTTGCACTTCAACTGTCAAAAGAATCCAGTATCTTCAACATTCTCCAGATATTCGAAGTCAAGAGAACCTCCGTTTCCAGTATATATTGGTCTCCTGGTCATTGCAAAAACTAGGAAGCGCCAATTAATTGATACATTCCATCACCATGGAATCAGCATCAGCTATGATAGGGTTCTTGAACTGACTAAAGGGTTAGGAGAAGCAGTTGTAACAAGGGCTGTGGAGGAAGAAGTAGTTTGACCCAATACACTAATAAAAGGGCTCTTTACAACTTGTGCTGTTGACAATCTGGACCATAATCCAAGTGCCACAACTGCACAAACATCCTTCCATGGGACAGGCATATCTTTGTTTCAGCATCTGAGCACTGATGAAAAGGGTGAGGACAGAAACTTGGCCCAAATCATCCAAAGCGGAACAAAGTAAAAAAAAAGTAACTTCTCTTCCTGAATATTACACAAATGTACCTCCTGTTCACTTTAAACATGAGAATCCCCTCCCTCCATCTAGTGGAAGTGCAGGACACCAAAAGGTTCTGCTTTCAAAGCAACTTTCTCTTTAGTATGAATGGCTTGAGAAAGTCAGTCAGTCGGACAGCAGTGAAAATGCTGTGTCCATATCTTTGGCAACACATCACGCTTCTCAGAAGCGACAGGCCCCATTTGAAATAAGCTTGTCATCAATGTTGCCTCTCTTTCAAGAGGCAGCTCATTCAGTTGCAATGATAAAACATGCCATGGATATTGCAAGAGCAACCACACAGTTTCTCAATCCTGGCCAAACTCCAGTTCTAGCAGTTGATCAACCACTATTTGCAATTGCTAAGCAAATCCAATGGGATTGGCCATTGCAGTATGGTGATATGGTTATTTTGTTTGGAGGACTGCATATAGAAATGGCAGCATTCAAAATTCTGGGTGATCTCTTGAAAGACAGTGTTTGGACTGGTGCTCTTGCAGAAGCAGAAATAGCTACCCCTGGAACAGCAGATTCATTTATTTCTGCTTCATATTTGAAGAAGACATGTCTAGCCCACCAGGTGACAGCTTGCAGTTTATATCAGCTGTGCAAAGCTGCCTATATGGCATATATCCAGGAAGCAGAAGAAGAAATTGAGCTAAGCTATGAAAGATGGATCAGAAAACGAGAATCACAGTGTCCCCAATTTTACTTTTGGAATCTTGTGCTTCAGCTAGAACTTCTCGTGTTTGTTTTCATCAGGTCATACTGAGAGTCTAATTTCCAATTGTACAAAGATGTGCTGCAGGAACTCATTCCTTTCTTCTTTGCCCTGGACCATGTACATTATGCCAGGTGGCTTTCAATTCATTTGAGGGACATGGAGGCACTCCAAAATGACACATTTGATGAATTCACAAAGGGAAATTTCACTGTCCACAAAACCACTAGGTCATTTTCCTTAATGGCTATAGACCAAGCACACGAGCAGAATAATGTTCATGCGAAAGGAGATGAGGGAGCCGTTGGCCTATTTGAAGATGAAGATGCTCTCAGAAGGTGGACAGTGGCTGGTCCTGAAGTATGCCGCCTAATCGTTGAGTTTGAGACTAGAAGTGATGCTGATCCAAAATCTGAGGGTAAGCATCATGATGAAACTGAAACTGCAGAAAAGGTGTCTTGAAATGGTTGAAAATCTGGCAAAAGTAATCAAAGAAATGGGCAACCCTTTTGAGTAAGATTCAGTGTATCTGATTGTGCTAGACAGACATGAAATTATGGACAGCAAAGTTAGTGAGTCCTTGAGACCTATGAAGGGCCTTGGACAGACACAATTAACAAACTTTATTGAGAGGCTCAAGACTCCCAGCAAATTCTATGAACCAGTACACAAGAACAAAATTCTATTGTTCAGTCACAAGATGTCTACTACAGAATCCAAGAGCAAACAGTCACTGCAAACCATAAAGGATGATTATAATCTATTCCCACGCCTCTTCATATCATGCCAGAATGGACAGTGTGATTTAAATGAGTTTTTTCAACATGAAAATCAAAATTGCCCACCATCACTGGCACAGAATGGACAGATGCATCAGGGCACCAAGTCACAGCTGCTGCCTCTACTAGAACAGCATGCATCAGGCATCCCTGACAGAGAGCCTACCGCTGATGTTATCATAATGAATGGTGGACCTCTTATAAATGCTCTGAAACCAACCAATGGTCTACATTTGAGTCTTATGCTGAAGAAGAAGTCCTATCCAAGATTCAGAAGCACATACAGAAGTACAAGCAAACACACATTGTATTTGGTGTGTATAGGACAGGCAGTATGAAAGCACAAACAAGACAAAAAAGAGGCACAGGAGTTTGCCGGAGAGTAATTTGCACAGCAAAAACTCCTGGCAATTGGGCCAGCTTCCTCAGGAATGACCATAACAAAACTGAACTATTTCCATATTTGGCAGACACAATCATTTCATCGCAAGATGATGCATCATGCAAAATTGTCACTAAAGTGGATGCTGCACTTTGTAGCAAAGCTGAACATGACACTGCCGATCTACAAGGCTGCACTCACGAAGAGGCAGATACTAGAGTCCTTTTACTTGCTGCAAATGCTGCAAAACATGAAGATATCTCAAGTGCAATCATATGTTGTACAGACACTGACATTGTCATCATAGCAGTATCTAGCATAGAAAAAACTGGTTTGGACAAACTATGGATTAAATTTGGTAGAGGAAAAGACATAAGGTGGATACCTATCCATGAAATTGCAGCAGCCATGGGACCAAAAGCCTCAGCCCTTCCCTTTTTCCATACATTTAGCGGGTGTGACACGTTGCCTGCCTTTCATGGAAAGGGGAAGAAGTCCGCATGGCAAACATGGACTGTGTTTCAGCGTGCCACACCCACCTTCACCAAACTAAGTTCAACACCAGCAGCTGTAGAAGATGAAGACCTGCAAATTATCGAAGAGTTCATGGTGCTAATGTACGGCAGAAGCAGTTCGTATAAAAATGTAAATGAGGCTAGACTTGATCTCTTTGCAAGAAAGCAAAGCGCTTATGATTGCATTCCCCCTACAAGGGTTGCTCTTAGAGAGCATCGCAAGAGAGCAGCCTTTCAAGCAGGGAACATTTGGTGCCATTCTTTAGTAGGCTATGTCATCCAGTTTTGCCCAGTCCAAGACACTGGGGATGGCAACACATTGATGGCAGATTTGCCAATAGTAGCAAAATCTTGCCAAGAACTGGATAAGTGTGGCTGCAAAAAAGGAATGCCATGGCAGGTGCAAGTTCTACAAATCTGGACTTAGCTGCACAGCTCTCTGCAGCTGCACTTGCTAAAACTAATTGATACACGGATAATAATATTTCTATTTACGCTACCAGTCACTATGTCAGTCTTTGGTCTACTTAATTCATCTGTGTCTAAATTAACCTCCTCGAGGTTCACCTCTCGAGCGCGCGAACAATTCATAACAGATATAGGTTCAAAATCCTTATCACACTTTATCTCTACTAAAGAAAAGGTAGAAAAATAATTCAGTTCGTCTTTCACTACTAAATCATTTGCAAAAACAAGATCTATACCTGGAACTGGCAAACTGTCTACTACTGACAGTTTTGTAGTTCCCATAAAGGAATCAGTTTCCAAATATAAATTTTCGAGAGAACAAGAAACTATAATATTAGGAAACCTCCCCCCCCCCAAAAAAAAAGTCATTATTTGAGAAAACAAAATTATTTGGCACTGACCTCCTGAAAATTAGAGACTGCGCGGCACCAGTATCACGTAATATTTTCACTCTACGACCAATTTGTTTAGTGTCATTAGGGTAAATCGTGCCATCCGATATTTAATTTCTAAAGCTGAATCACTTCTTTCGACCAAGTTAACAGGTTCTTTTTGTTCTCCAGGAACCTTTTCATAGCAAAGCAGTTGGCCTTCACGTGACTTTTACGACTACACCAGAAATACATTACATTTCTCCTAGACTCCAGAGTATTCCTACTGTTATTACCACCACCAGATCGACTACTCTTCACAAATCTACGGTATTCACTACTGCTACCACTACTGCTATTATTTTCCTTGGGTCTGTTTTTACTAGTACTTCTCTTAGTCTGGCTTTTGGAGTAGTTTATCCCCCAGTTATTATTACGAGGGGAGAATTGTTTATCATTATTATTTTCCATTGTTACACAGTCCTGTCTATGAGCAAGGGAGTACTCATCTGCTGCAATTGCCACTTACTGCAAACAATCTAATTTCAGTTCTTTAAGGTGAATCTTCAGTTCCCTCGACACAATTCTCTTGAATTCTTCAATTAAAATGAGTTCCTTTTATTTCCAAAAATTATCTATCTCCTTACTTTTAAGCCAGTCTTCAAAAAAATTGCTCCTTTCTCGCGAACTCTACGAAGGTCATTTCAGGATCTTTTTTCAAATTCCTAAATTTCTGGCGGTACACCTCGGGAACGAGGTCGTATGCCTTCAAATTAACAGCTTTCAGTGTCATAGTCGGACGACAGATCCTCACTGAGCGTATTATATACACACTGAGCTTTTCCTTTTAACCTACATGGGACCAGTGTGTCTCACATGTCTCTAGGCCAACCTAATTTTTTCCTTATCCTCTCAAAGGATATGAAGAATTCGGGGATGTCCTCTTCATTAAAGATTGGTACCAACTTGAAAGCACTCAACAGATTAAATTTGTTATCATTAACATTATTATTATTATTATTATTATTATTATTATTATTATTATTATTATTATTATTATTATTATTATTATTATTATATTTTTCATAGACAACCGCAACCTTAGTAAATCTAACTCACGACTTCTTTCTTTCACTCTCTGTTTAGCCTGCAGCTGCAATGCTTTGTATTCTAATTCCTTAATCTTTGTTCGTTCATATAAAATACTCAGCCTCAACTCACTTACCTCATTACTATTAACTTCTCCATCTATCTCCCAAATATAATCGTGAACAGTATCCCGTGCTTTCTATGTGCCGTTACCCTTATCAGCTACTTGTTCGTTTTGAATCTCTTCTCCCATACATACGGTTCCTCTGTACACTTTGGCAGCCCTAACAACTTCCCTTAGTAGCTGTCCCTTTCTTTACTCAGTTGATAGCCCTAAATTCAAAAATTCAGCAAGAAACTATAATTCATCCCTTTTTAAGCCATATAACTTCCTCTTCCAATCTAGGTGGGCCAAAATCTGGGAGGCCGTCTACTCCATACTGCCCTCAAAGAACGGGATTGTTACGGGAAAGAAGAGAAAGCTGGGGCGGGGCGTGCTGTCCCTAACCAACCAAATTCAAAATCAGCCCTCTGAGTGACTCAAGAACTATATGACTGGAAGATCGATGGCAAGGTCCCCAAATTGTAACGACTCGTAACGTAACTCTTGTTACAATAAATTGTTCTTATTCCAGGTTATAAAATATATTTTTAAAATGCCATACTACATACACAAAGCTTGTCTAAGAGCAGGAATACCAGTGACATAATTCAATGGAAACACTCAAAGGGATAATTGATATTCCTTAACGTAACATTTAGTAATTTATTACACAGCTTAAACATTAACAGGTCCCCGAATAATTAAATAACGGAACAGAAAAAAAAACTCATTCACCTACAGTGCACAGTCACTACCTTCAATCACCTCATTCACTGTAATCCACGGCCGATCTATCTTACAAGAGAAAAAGAAACAGGTTAGAGAAAAAGGTAGAAAGGAATCGGTCACACTATAACGTAATTCTCTCACATACGACAGGAAGAGACACAGGAGGGGAAGAGGACCTTAATCCTAATATTTACAAACTTGGAATTTAACATATTTACAGTTAGGCAAAGCTATTTTTTCGCTTGAGTGATCATATTTAATCCCAACACCGATAACGTTAGACGAATACAGCCCTTGGGTAGCAAGCACAGGACTGTCTTAATAATCACGAAGATATGGACAACTGAACAGGGGTCGTCCTTTATAAAAACAAAACTGGTAAATCACGAAAGGCACGCTTACCCTTCTTCGTGACCAAAAGGCCTAATAATGGCCCCGAAAGACTCGATACGGCAGGGAGGCAGAGCCACAGTAGGTGGAGAGGCGGTGCAGCTGAGAGGTGGTGCAGCAGAGAGGCGGTGCAGCAGAAAGGCGGTGCAGTAACGTATAGAGAGGCCAGCAGTAACGTACAGAGAGGAGGTGCAGCAGAGGGGCAGTACAGTAGAGGGCAGTATAACCCTCATCAGCAGCCGCAGGAGACCTATGTATCTCAGGATATATCACCCAAAATAACAGGATGGCTTCTTGTGATATCCTGACAAAGAACCACCAGTAGCAACAAGGCGTCCGGCACAACAAACACAAGGCCACCACAGGAATACACTGCCACAGTTGCCGTTATCGGTCGAGTTCTTTCCTATAAGGAGCCGAGTACCGAAATCTCCTTAAAACACAACCCACTGTCCACAAAACACCTTCGTTGGGAGAAAACGAAGGCGCAAAACAGGCCAGTGCTCGTACATGCAAAGAAAAAGAAACTTCAGGGGCGAGATATCAATTACAAACTAACAACCCCTTGATGAGAGCGAAAAGGCCCTATCCAGCTATTCGAGGCTCGAGAGACAAACAAAATAAATGAAAACTTGGTAAGAACTGAACAAAATATTTACGTTAGTAAGAGCCCCGAACAAAAATTAAGCAGCTTAAAGTTACTACACACACACACACACACACACACACACACACACACACACACACACACACACACATATATATATATATATATATATATATATATATATATATATACAGTATATATAATCACTACATTATTGAATTCCCGAAAGGCAACGCCAGTTTCTCTCTCTCTCTCTGACACATATATATTTCCCTGCTTAATTAAGTTGCAATTTCCTGCCAACATGCATTATAATTGATTACTGCAGCAACCAATATATCTTGCATCAGTGAATCTAGTGTTCTACCCAACAGAATTCTAAGTCAAATAAAGTCAGATTGTATATTTCACATCAACATCCAACTTTTTATCCCAAATATCTCTCCCTCTCTATATATATATATATATATATATATATATATATATATATATATATATATATATATATATATATATATATATATATATATATATATATATATATATGTGTGTGTGTGTGTGTGTGTGTATATATATATATATATATATATATATATATATATATATATATATATATATATATATATATATATATATATATATATATATATATATATATATATATATAAGTGAATATGTAAATCCGAAACCTTGACAGACCCAGACAGAATTTTGCGCCCGGCCTCTATGTCACAACAGAAAGGTTTTTAACTCAAAATCAAATCCTTACCCCGTGGGAGACATACTGTACTAACACGGACAAAACAAATGAAATTTTTGTTTTTACGTCACCTTTTCCTTCAGTGTTACTGGGTTCATTCTCATTTTTCTCCTGACGCTCCACCTTTTATTCCATGCGCTGTCAGACGTATGGTTAACTTACAACAATAAATCAAACTACCCTAAAACAAATTGTTGATCAGAATTTACGTGAATTTTGATCATAATTTATGAGAATGATTAATATAAGTGTTAAACATATACCTCACTGCTTGGTTGTATTGCTAAATTAGAAATTTTTGGCTTTATTACAAAACATAGTTCATAGGTATAAAGCAATGAACCCAAACCAGCAGATCCAAAGATTTGATCCCTAAACAGTTGTCTTTGGAATTCGTTATAGCGACTATTTTGTAGCGTCACGATGGCGTATATCATTATAAATTCGGTTTAAATGAGTTTATGGGTTTTTTTGGCAACAACACTTCACTTCACTATTGTTGCACGAGAGACAGACCTTCTTTCCTCCCACACACACACAAACACACAGACACCTGAGTGCGAATTTTAGAAATACAGTATTTTTAGTTTTCTGAAAAGAAAACCATTGTGGCGGCTTTGTCTGTCTGTCCGGACTTTTTTCTGTCTGTATTTTTTTCTGTCCGCCCTAAGATCTTAAAAACTACTGAGGCCAGAGGGGTGCTAATTGGTATGTTGATCATCCACCCTCCAATCATCAAACATACCAAATTGCAGCCCTCCAGCCTCAGTAGTTTTTATTTTATATAGTATTAAATTTAGCCATAATCGTGCTTCTGGTAACGGTATAGGATAGGCCACCTCCGGCCCGTGGTTATAGGTTTCATGTACCGAGGCTCATACAGCATTATACTGAAACTACCGAAAGATAGATCTATTTACGGTGGCCTTGATTATAAAGCAAAGTCCATGGCCCTTTGCAGCTAAGTGAATGCCTGGCTAATGACACCAACAGTCCAAAATTTGAGTTCCCGGAATTGTGAAGTATGCAATTGATATCTCCGATGAAAGTTATATTAAGTTATATATAATATCTTTACGAAGATCTTGGGTCATTCTGTCTGTGCATCTTTCATTTTATTTTGAGCATGCACAGCCTAAATACACAAGCATCTTCCTGTTTTTTTTTTTTTTTTAAATCGGAGCTGGCCTACGTAAGCGATTCCATATAGACCACATTAATTGAAATGAAGCCTAGACTTATGCAGCCAATTCCGATGTTAGGGCATCAGTTCGTCATAATGCTGCATGTCGAATGTTAATATTATCGTGAGATTATGCCTATACATCAATTTCTTATATTTTGAGGCAATGACAGGGCATGTGCCTACGCGTCAATTTCTTGTTGCAAATAGTTGTCCACCCGTATCTGTAGGAAATAGAATAGCTTGTAATTAATATAGTAGCTCCGACCCCACGATATATAATGTACATGCATACGGTGAAATGTACACGTATAAACATGTGCATATACGAGTACACATAAATGTGTACTTGCATCGATGGCCATAGTAAATGTAAAGCCACTTATACTACAGAGAATAAAAGTAAAATTTGTGGGCCTGTAGCCGATGGCACACATAGAACAATCATAGGGCTGTCTCAGCCTTACACACTACTATCGAAATGCCCGCAATGAATTATATTGAAAATATATTTACAAAGGGGATAACATATCACATTACTGTGATGAATAAATTTATGTGAGATGATGCAAACCAGTCTGCGAGTAGCCCATGATCCATTTGCTTTTGGGGGCATTCTAGTAGATTACCCTGTTCGACTAAAGGATACCTAAGAGTCAGTAAACTTTCTCTCTCTCTCTCTCTCTCTCTCTCTCTCTCTCTCTCTCTCTCTCTCTCTCTCTCTCTCTCTCTCTCTCTCTCTCTCTCTGTTGTTAAGAGAATATTCTAGCGTAGACTATATTCATAAAGATCTCGATTACTTTTAATTAAAACAAATGACTAAATTTCAGTTAACAACAGTAGGCAGATAATTCTTTACACAAGTATTTTATGGATAGGTCTATGTTTATTCAGCAATGTTAGGTTACAACAATAAAAATTTTCGAAGACACTGCAAGCACCATAACAGCAGCAACAAAAACAAGAATAACCACAACAAGAACCATAATAAAACAGCTGAATATAAGATAGGAACAGGCCTATAATCCAAACGTCATAGGCTGCGTAAACCGACGAAAAGACATAGGACATTATAGGACTACATAATTTTTAATGATCCTGTTATTTCGAAAGGGGAAAATGTCCTTAAGAAAATTACCAACAAATTATATCCAATATGACTCGTATAGCCTATCATACTGTAACTTTAAGTTAAGCATAGGCAGTCACTGCTGGTCATCCCACCAAATGTGTAAACGATTGCAATGAAATTGATTTGATGACTATTAGAATGTAGTAAAATTTCCTAAAATTAATATGAAAAACCAATCTGCATAGCTCTGAGAAAGTCTTTGCGTTTAAGTTTAGAATTGCGAACATGCTTGACAATATGAGGAGGTAATTACTATTTTCCTGTAATTCAAGTGCACCGAATCGAACGCAAGACATTCCCTGTGTCACCTCCCTATTCAGGTGATCCTCATTTACGAAAAACAACATTGCAGCATTGGGGATCACTCCTGACTTCATCCATATTTTTCAATTTTTTTTACCAGTTTTAAGATGTGTATTATGATTTTATATCAGGGGATAATATAACATTTTCTTGGAATAATCAGCAGAATGTATTTTAGTTCGGTAAAACAACCATTGCAAAATTAATGAAGATGAAAAGAACCACAGATTAATGGTTTTTGAAACCATTGCCAGCCAGTCAGCTTCAAGGGATGGTCGTGACTTAAGCAGTGGGCGAGTCTTAGCTGCAAAGAGCAGTGGATTTTGCTATATACGATGTACAGAAAACTCGACTGCGGCGAAGAAACTTTGGCGCATTTTTTACATGTTTATTTATTGTCTTTCTTCAGTGGGGATGCTTTTTATTTTCTTTTGATAGAGGAATGTAACTTTCCCTTCCCTCTTCCCTTCTTTTCTCTCCCCTCCTCTCCTCCCTCCCTCCCCTTCCCCTCCCCTTCCCATTCCTCCTACCCGTATATTGTCAGTCAGAGTTCCCTCCCCTATTATATATATATATTATAGAGTTATATATATATATATATATATATATATATATATATATATATATATATATATATATATATATATACACATATGTGTGTATATATATTATATATATATATATATATATATATATATATATATATATATATATATATATATATATATATATATATATATATATATATATATATATATATATATATATATCGCTGCAAATTTCCTGGGATTCCTTGATTCTGGGTGGCAATGGATATATTTAGTTCCTTTATTTATTACACATCTGACTCAATATTAGGACAATCTATGGCTTGGCCTTCTCCATGTGAGGGAAATTACTTAAACTCAATGGTTCTCTTAACTAATTATATTTACATAACAAACAGATCAGAAGAATGATGAATTACTGGCATGTAATAATAAGGGCCTGCTAAAATAATGAATCCTACACAGAATGAACATTCTACTCCAACGATGTCTTCATAACAGGACTGCACATGGATGGAGCTGAGAGATTCCACAGTTGAGGCCTATTGGGAAATATATGCAAGACGGTTACTTGCAATAATAATAGGACACTCAAAGGAAAACTGAGGAATGCACAGATGGTGCCAAATAACTCGGTTCAACACTAATGCATAATTACGTTAACACTGAATGCTCCAACACAAATTACTGAAGTGATCGTACAATGGAAAAATAAATGAAGCATTAGACAGAGAAATAACAGGGATCGCGACTGGCTAAAAGAACCTTATTCCTTCATATTACCTTCGTCAAGATGACGGTGTCCCCCGTTTGATAGGGCGCTGGTGATGGAGGAGGAAATTATAATACCACTACAAAGGTATACTGGTTCGAGCCCCAGGGTTGAAACACATGGTTCAGAAGGACAGGCAAGGGAAGGACGTCTGTCCTTGGGTCATGTTCTAAGCGTTCTCTCCCTCGATTTCTCTTGCAGCGTCTATATATGACCTTCGGGAATTACACTGGCTTCTCTTCCAGGTGGCTCAAAGGTCAATATTTGTCACGTTTCTATAATGTCGACCGCATGGCGTCAGTCAACCCAGGTTCAGAATGAGGGAGGGGGGGAAACTTTCTCTTTGGCTGCTCCCTTGCCTTGCTGGACACAGAGAAGGTCCGAAGGTCAGCTTACCATTTTGGGGAATGGAAGAGTTTATGAAGGGGCGAGTTGAAACCACAGTTCTTGTAATTAATGAATTTTTTTTATTCCTTTCTTAATTATGTTGCAACTGTAAAAACGGGTGAGGTTTGAGAAAAGAGATCCATTGCATATATATTGCAATATATATATATATATATATATATATATATATATATATATATATATATATATATATATATATATATATATATATATATATATATGTGTGTGTGTGTGTGTGTGTGTGTGTGTGTGTGTGTATGCGTGTGAGTGATATACAGAAAGAGACGGTAGATACATATATGACTAAAACAGAAATCCTCATACCATGTCATTTATTATATGTAACCATTGATATTAGTACCTATCAGTTAATCAGTTTTATTGAGCTTCAGACGGGGAAATGCTCGAGAACGCGTGTGCTGATGCAAATTATTTAATCTTAATCTTACCTAGTTTGTAAAGGAAAAAATTCAATTTCTGATTAGCTAAGAAATATGAGAACCATAAAAAAAACATTAAATAAGAAATTTGCTAGTAACGGATATTGTAGTAAAATATTTTCTGACGGATAACGTGGTAGTAAAATATGAAGCTTCTTTCTTTGAACTAAATCCCTTTATTTTATGTCTAGGTTTGCTTCATTCTCTATTGTTTCTGTTTATTTTGTGCTTTAATGGCTACTGATGCAACCTTTGATTACTGATTTTATTCGCTATTTAAAAATATTGCAAGTTCGTGTGATAAAAGTATTTGACAAAAACTAGTTTCTACAAATAACTTATTATTTTTTCACAACGAAATATCTAGCGAAAAATTCAGGCGCTTAGGCCTACTTTGTAAAATATGACAGAAAGATTTGTGAATATAAACCGAACACTCTTAATAAAATAATCTGTTTAAACTTTTTTATTATACCATTTGAAAGAAATTAGGAATCATAAGAGTTGCGTGCACTTGAGTATGTATACGGGCCTGTTTCTTCGACTAAGCGGATTATTTTGGTATTGCAAAATATGGCAGATGGCCATAAGTAAATGCAAAAATCAATGACAAATTAATATGTGACATTCACATAATTTCCTCATGGAAATTTATTTTTCAGTTCTGGATAATTAGCTCCAAAAACAATTTATAAATTTTGCTCTGTTTCAACAGATTTCTCCCTCATTAATTCTCGTTGATTTTTCCGTTACCGTAGTTTTAACAAGAGACAGGCTAATTTCTTATTTTTCCTCCATCAAGTAATCGTATTACTTTTAATGAAATATTTGTGCATTACGAAAGACGTCGGTTTTCTTCTCCTCCCTCCAGTCTCGCGTGATCTTTTCTCTGACATTTTCCACTAGATTTCTCCTCTTTCTTCATCTCTCAAAATACGACTGCTATCGGGAAATTCTCCGAAAGCCATCAGCGTTCAGGGACTTGACCTATCCCACTGTAAATACGGTAATTTTTCTTTTTATTTTTGGAGACGAATACTCGAGATCCATCAACTTGAATCAATATCTTACGTGACTGAATACATTCGGCATCGCGAAAAGTGATGTGCGGGACTTTTATGATATCTGCGAATGTTCCTCGTTTATTGAGCGTTGTTATAGGAATCACTGATTCTCTTTTTAGCATAAAGGCAATCACATTCTGCTTATATAATGACATAACAGAAAATAAAGTGTTAACCTGTTACTACCCGTGTGTAAACTCGTTTCTCGGCGTTAACGTGTGGGTTCTTGTATGGTTAATAGTCTATTATAAACAAAGAATTTGACAGACAATAAACGCGTAAAATTGTTTTCTTTATTCTCCTGATTGCGACCCAGTTAAATCATAATTTTATTTCGAAGGCTATTTGAAAGCTATATGTAATTTTTCTGAAATTTATATAACGATTTGCTTTGAATGCAGAAAAAAAAGTGAAAAGAAAAGGCGTGGAAACCACATTTACTAACTTTTCGATGAGTTTTAATTCAGTTTTGCATCAGATGTGACCATCTTTACTTCAACAATAAATTATATTTTCGGCGTACTACTAAAGTTATTCCAAAGAAACATTTTATCCATAACAGTGATCATATCCATCTGGTATATAAAGAACAATAGTTTTCAGCTACTTTACTTGCGATGTGAGCCATTTTTAATGGATTCAGAAAGATATTGTGTCACCAAAGCAACAAAGTAATTATGAGCCTTTATAATGCTAATTATATGTGTATTTTTTTGTAATTTCTATTGCTGTCAGTTGTGCTAAGTAATTAAAAGCGTTTCGCATCTGTGTATCCTAAGTTGACAAAGATGGCAGCGTATGACTAGTGTCAGTAGTTGTTGCTTGTGCATCAGGTGGTAAACTACTGTCTGACGGTGGAATATACCGCCTCATAAAAGAATACGAAAGTATCATAAAGCTTACGGAATTATAAACTCTTTTAAAAACAATAGTAATAGACCTACTCACTCCTTCTTTTATTCAATAGTGATAAACGTCATTCAGTTAGACTAATGTCTTCAAGTATTTCCAAATTCCTCAAAACCCAAGAAACTGTTGCCAAGAAAATGAACTGTAGATTTTTTTCAGGCGAACGGTTTTATGGCTGTTCATTTTACCTCCTCATAAGGTTTCACAGTAAATTTTGTCTCATAAATTATTATAAATTCCAAGCTTAAATAGAATCTGGTCTTTATGAAATTATAATAATTAGATGTGGCTCCTAATATTCTGTGAATTCTGTCCCGGTTTGTGTTAAAATATATGAACAATACATGACAACATTCTGCATGAAACAATGTGAATCCAAAACCTATTTCAAGATGTTGACTTCCGCTAACATGCTGTTTGCAAACACATTTGTTTTTGTAGTTGCTCAACTCGGTGTATAATTACCAGACATATCATAAATTAGAGGGAGAAATTATGGTGAATAAATAAGCTTTCATTTGAATCAGCAAGTAATTAAATAAAATATTACGATCTATTCACAAATGTTACATTTAGTCAACCAACATCAAACTGCCATCTACTTTTAAGTTTATTTTTTGACAGATTACAAAAAAATTATATTACCAAGTGAAAATAAAACCTCCACAATTAGAGATGCTTTGATGCTTCTAAAAATTCGCGTTAGAACCAGTTCTTAAGAATTTTGGGTAAGCAACAGTGAGGAGAGAAACCAATAGTATTCAAGATATGGTCATTAATTTTTCTATTTATGGCATGACATGGCTTTGTCTATCAGGAACTCGAAATTACAATTAATTTTAAGCGTTCTAGTTGTATCCTGTCATAAGTAGAGAGATTAGACTTGCAAGTTTCTTCCCAAGCTTCATATGAAACACCAAAGCTCTTAATACTAAATAGATTAAAAACTTCATATAGAAATGACAGTTGAGAAAGACGACAATTTATGAACTCGCATCACGACTGTTGTTCCGCTTCTGGAGAACTTAAGTTCATTTTTCATGATGATTAGCAGGTTAGTAGAAACTGCACCAAGTTTGTTGTGAATGTATACGTTTGAATCTAAACGTAGGCTCAGATACACACCCGCAAAATCGAACAAACTTACGCGCGCGCGCGCGCGTATGTTGTTGGCTGGAGGCGGGTGCTGGCTTGTGTGCCCCGCCCCTGGTGTGGCTGGTATTACAGACCGCCCAGGTGACATGGCATCCAGTGCTCTGTCTGTCTGTCTGTCTGTCTGTCTGTCTGTCTCTCTGTCTCTCTCTCTCTCCCCTCCCCCTCCTCCTCTTAGAATAATAAATTCAGACATCAGCCATTTAATATCGATACTCTGATTCTTGTAATAACATATCTGAAACCTAAAAACTGTTGTGGATCTGACGGAGTTCCGTTTCAATTTTTAATTGACACTTTGCCCATTACAATTTTCTACATTCTTGTTATAGTCAGTACCTCAATTGTTACATGTAACTACCCTGACCCTTGGAAACATCCTTAAACAGTTCCCGTTTACAAAAGTGGAGACACTGAAAACGCTGGAAATTATAGACCAATTTCTCTGTTGCCTATCATCTTTAGAAAATACTCGAGAAAATAATTGCCATTCAACTAATGGTTTTCCTTGACTCAAACCACTTACTAAAGGATTCTGAGCCGATGAAGCACGGTTTTTCGGCAACAGCTTTTTATCAAAGCTTCGGATAAAGGTGAAAGTTGGCAAGTGTATGTTTTATAACACTACCTCATTTTTGCAAGTATTATTTAGTACCTGAGTTCAGTAGTTCTGTTACTTATCAGTGTAAAAGTGTTTCCTATGCCAGAGCCACAATAATTACGTTAACCGATGATGTCATGAGGCCCCACCCACAGTGAAGAGTTTACATACGAATAAAACGTCTCTTCAATGTGGCGAGAAAGGATTTGTCATCTTCCCCTTGATTGCATTATCATTCTCAGTAATTTTATTATAATTATTATTATTTTGTGGAGATTTCTTCGCAACTTCCACAGCAGTTGTTGGGACTAGTTGTTAGCTTGGAATTCTTCCATTTTCTTGATATTTGTATTGTTTCTACTCTACAAATAATTCAGTGTATGTAATTCATCCACATAATAAGCCGGTCAAAACTCCATTTGCTAGATCTACATCTATTCTGGGTGGGAATACAAAAAAAATTGGTTTTATTTTATCTCAGGTTTCGATACTTTAGCCTTCTATTTGCCCCAAATCAGGAGCGGTCACTAGAAGTAGAATTCAAATGAAAAAGAGAAGGCCTGCTCACTTTACCCCCAATTCCCCACGTAGGCGGAGCTTTGTCTACCTATTTATTGCATCGGCAGGTGGATTGCCATAAAGAACAAGAAAAAAGGGGCCTTGAGCAGGTACCTCTAAGATACATCATCGCTTACGTAGTTACCCCAGGTGGGAGGCGACTCCAGCCAGCTGGGTAGAAGTTGCCTATCTTGGCCTTGGATTGTCTAAAGGGCCCCATAGACGTTACGATCGTCGTCGGATATGGTCGTCTGAACCGGAAGTAAACCTCACTGTCTATGGTATTCTCCTCCGACCAAAAGTGGGCGGAGTCCGTCGGCCTCTCCGACCAGCTCGCAACCTGCCGTTGCCAGGTTCGTGGCTTCCGTTTTAGTTCAGGTGGCCGGAAGCCTCCACGTCTATGGTGTGGTCTCAAGATTTATTTCACTTTCAACCAGGCGTTGAAAGGGTAACTTGGCAGCTACGTCGGCGGATGAGTTCTGGGAGGAGTTTATTGAACGCCGTTGGAAAGCGGAATGAGGCTTATGATAAGTTAGATTGAAAATTACAGAAGGATGCAATACACGCACACACACACACACACATATATACACACATATATATATATATATATATATATATATATATATATATATATATATATATATATATATATATATATATATATATAATTCTTCTTATATATATTTAACGTGCTTTTTTCCCATTTTATATATGTATATATATAATGCCTTATTTGAAGGACTTTTGATTTGGCTTTGGGGTAGACTTGTGGTCTCGATCGGCTACCCTATATATATATATATTAGACCCCGGTAGCGTATGTTTATGTATCATATTTACCCAATATAATATCTTCCCAGCAGCGATATTATTGCGCGGGTATGGCGAGAGTTCGAGATATGTAGATATTTATTATGTTTTTAGAAGGTGTTATATGGCTTTGTTTTGTGTGTGTATTTAGTATATATATATATCCATTTGCTTATTATATAAACCTATATATATTGATTACATATATAATATATAGGATGTATATATATATATATAATATATATGCCTCTCTGATCAGTCGGTATGTATATTTGAATATATACAGATATATATATTATATATATATGCTATTATATATATATATTATATATATATATATATATATATATATATATATATATATATATATATATATATATATATATATATATATATATATATATATATATATATATATATATATAAATATATATATATATATATATATATATATATATATATATATATATATATATATATATATATATTATATATATATATATATATATATATATATATATATATATATATATATATATATATATATATATATATATATATATATATATATATATATATATATATATATATATATATATATATATATATATATATATATATATATATATATATATATATATATATATATATGTGTGTGTGTGTGTGTGTGTGTGTGTGTGTGTGTGTGTGTGTGTGTGTGTGTGTGTGTGTGTGTGTGTGTGTGTGTGTGTGTGTGTGTGTGTGTTAGCGCTATTCTTTAAATTACATCGGCGCCGGAGCAAAGTGTGTCCAGCAACCTCTTGTACAATGATATTGCTTGTCTCATACAAGTGTGCTTTTTATTCTAGAAGAGGGGAGATCATATATAATAATTCCATGTCGGCATGCCCGTCCTTTCTCGGATAGTTAAACCAGTCACAAGGATAAAGTTTCAGTTCATTAACAAACAATCGTGAGATAATTCATTTCTCTTCTTCAACCATAGTTTAATCCAGGTTCTCCTTTTTCGCTTTGGTTTTCCAATTTCTGCTGCAAGAGTGCAGTCTATAGCGTCATCACTGAGTGGAGCTGACACGTCTTCACTTTACCAGGTTTCGGCAAACTGAAGTGAACCCGAACGTCTATGGGCACCGCGGAGACCGGAGTTAGAACGGAATCTGATCTGCCGATCGTATCGTCTATGGGGCCCTTAACAGCTCCTGTGCACACTCCTGGGGTGGCCAAGTAACTATTATCCACCATAGAAATGATTAACTATTCACGCTATAGTAAATCTTGCCATGGGTCTTCTCGCTTGTATACAAAGTGGCAAGCCGTAGCACAAATGCATCTTACAACCACGGGAATAATTCCATATCCTTCTGGCCATTATCGAATTTGTTGAAGCCTAGACTTTGTAAGCGTTAGTAACTTACTGCCTACCTGGTGGATGGGCAGAGTCTCATGACGTCATATTATGTTTACGTCATGAATGGTTTTAGGATCTTTTTCTGTGATTTTCTCGGTTCCGGCATCGGTGACTTCATTTTACTCTATAAATATCAAAACTATGGAACTTAGGTAATAAGTAATACTTGAAAAAATAGGTAGGGTTATACAATATACACTTGCCAACTTTCACCTTCATCCGATGCTTTGATAAAAAGATGTTGCCGAAAAACCGTGTTTCACCGGCTCGGAATCCCTTAGTAGCTAACGAACAACGTGGTTTTACACCTAACCTTTCAACGAAAACTGCGCTGTTTAAGGTTACCAACGAAATATATGAAAACATGGAAAGTAAAAAAAAATATCACTCCTGTTATTATTGGATCTATCCAAAGCGTTTGACAACGTTCGTCACCAAATTCTAATAAATAAATTAGCTAAAGTCAATGTCGACTCCTTTAGGTTTGAAAATTATGTTAGCAATCTGTTTGTGTTGGATGAATTCTATCCTCTCCTAAGTAGATATCTTTTGGTGTGCCCCAGGGGTTGAGTCTGGGCCCATTGCTGTTTTGTATCTATATCGACGAACTGCCACAATATATAGCCTACGGGATGGTCTTCTAGTTATTCACGGCTAACGATACCCAGATTTTGCTAACCGGGGACTTGAAAAATTTCGATGATTTGATCAAAAGAGCCGAAATTATACTGACTACTGCAAAATATTAGTTTAATAGTAACGGCCTATTACTTAACTCATTTTCTTCGGATCAAGATAGTATATTTCTCGCATCCCGGAGAACACGGGCATAAAATTCAGTGATGTGAAACTTGTTCCGTTACACACAGTTAATAACCTGGGAGTTTTCATGGATTGTGGCATGGTTTTAATGCGCATATTGACGAACTCCGCAAAAAGGTAACTGGCATCTCTTACATCTTAACAGGTGAGTAAGAGATTTGAGCCAGACCGTCTAGTCATGGTGGTACAGTCGTTGGTACTGAGTATTGGAGCCGTATTTACAACCTTTCTTTAACTTACTCACAAACTTACTCCCAAACCATCACTCTTGTTCTTTACTAAGAGTAATTCTTAAGAGTAATTCATAATGACCTCGAGCACAACTCCTAGCTAAGTTTAAGAGTAGGTTTAAGTCGAAGAAAAGTATTATGAAATGCAAAGTAGGACAAAGTTCGTGTTTGGACTATTTTATTAATTTTCCCAAATCATACCTTATTTTGTGCTTTTTTGTTATTTATATATTGTTGTATAATATTTAGTAGCTGTATGACAAATAAATTAGTTTCAGTTTAATCATTACACCTAAAAAAAGAAATAGATATTTTCCAAGTCACTCGAGGTTTTTGGGCACTAACTTACCGACCAAAAATTAATTACATACATCAGAAACAAAACTTTTACATTCTGCTTTAATTTTGATTTGCATACAAATGTGCTTTTCATTTGACACTTAATAAAAATTATTGCATACAGAGGTATAGCAAGGTGATTTCCTATGCAGGAATACTTAAAAGAGTGTACTCCTTCCCACTACCCTTGAGTATATTAGCGACATTTTAAGGTTCCTTTAATGATGAGGGCAAAATTGGTTGAAACTAATTTGCATTTTCATTCACTCAAAAAAAAAAAAATCATTACCTGTTATAAGCTATTTGCGCATTGACCGAGGTTGAGATAAGGTGTTAGCAACCATCGTTTGCCAGGGTAACCGCTGTCTCCAAGAAGATGGCATCCAGGTGGGACAATATTACGATCAAACAATGTTTTGAGTCCACTCTGTTGCAGTATACGCGCATCATGTGTAGACCCAGACCAGTTTGTAACAATATTAATTATTTTGTATTTGGCAAAATACACATTAATACTGTGGAAATTTTTCCTGTTAACATATTCAGCTTCAAATTCTTTTGGAGCCACTATTCTAATATGTGTACCATCTATTGCTCCAACAACACCAGGCATGTTTGTAATCTGCATAAATTCTCTTTGTTTCCTCTGAATGTCTCTTATTTCTCTTGGAAACTTAACAAATCGACGCAGCATGTCATTTGTGGATAATGCATCCAGTGTTTCAGATATCACTCTGCTTATACTAGGCTGGGAGAGACCCAAATCATCTCCATTGCACAATTGCATTTTTCCTGTAGCCAAATACCTTAACGTGACTAATACCTTCATTTCAGGGGCAATAGCCATGCTCCTTCCTGTTGCACTTTTATGCGTTCTCGCACTAAATCCGTTACATATAAAATCCCAGCACGATCTAATCTATATCTCTTAATTAATTCTTCATCATTATAGATGCCCAGAATATCTTTGCGAGGCTGAAAAGTTTTAACCTGACGAATGCGTACATGATGATCTTCAGCCATAGTGATCAGTAACTGGGTGTAAAATCACTGTAGATATCTTGGGCAAGCATAAACAGAGCACCTGAAAGAATTCATCTCTTAATATATGGTCGGTAAAATGTGCACTTGCCTAACTAAGAGATACTACCTAACCTTTCCTAGAATAACATCATCTTAGTTGGTGAGGGGGCTTCATAACCCCCACCTAAGTCCCCCAACCCCTCAGGATAAAGGAAGATACTGAAAACACACTACCTAACCTAAACTTCATTCTGGAAGGGATGCAGTTTAGTTGGACAGCGGAAATGACGGTGGCCCATGGTCATGCATTCTACCCGTACATTTGAAGTGGGTATATCTTATTAACGGTTGATTTCCGCTGTAGATACCATAGAAGAAAAATGCCTTAGATTTGTCCGATATATATAAAAAAATGTACCTTTCATTGCGAGGTAAATATAGGGTTTAAAGTGCAATTTTACCGGTTATTGTTCCAGCCAGGTTGGTTATTATCTGCTGCTGGGCCAAGGCTATAAGGAGTTAATTTAATAAAAAGAAATCCTATTAATTTATGGCCTAGAGATATGATTTTCAGTCTCAGCCCCTAAAACTTAGGCTAGTTAGGCTATTCTGAGTCAAAACCAATTTACCTTAACAAGCCATTTAGCCTAAAAAGTTGACCATTTTTAAATACAGTAAAGTTGTTTGACAAATACATACTGCTATTTAAAGTAACAGGCTATTTCTTCGAATAATGTAATATTTATTTCTAGAATCTTACCTGTCAAAGTTGTGCATAACTTTGTTAGGAGTCCTCTTCCACCACTCTTAATGTTTTCGTCTGCTAAGTCCAACTTTAGAGTTGAAGAACTGTTGTGAGTTACTCTTAGAGCAACTTGTTGTTTCAAGCACAACTTTCAAGAAATTCTTAAAGTTAAGAATTCAAAGTTCTGCATAGAAAGATTGTAAATATGGACCCTGATCTCCTGAACTACTGCTTGCGGGTCTGGGGATCGACCAATAAAACCCATTGGAAACGGTCAAGAAAATACAAAATTTCGCCGCGAAGATCGCCATTGGAGGTGCCCGAAAGCATGATCATGTTACTCCAAATTTTGAAAAATTGAATTGGCTGGAAGTGGAGCAGAAGTACTTTTATGATTATATGCCTCTTAGTAATATACAAAATCAGAAATAAACTTCCGCCAGAATGGCTTTTTTCCCTGCCAACTGTAGGCCAGAATAATGCTGAGAACATTGACACGAAGCATCAGGATCACTTTTTTGTTCCGAGAACTTTCACCGACGCGGGAGCAAGGCGTCCAGATGCAACTGGTCCCATATTTTGGAATCGTCTACCTGAAGATATAAAGAGGTGCAAAACCATATCTTCTTTTAAATCTCACCTGCTTGCACATTTATTTCAAAAATGAGTAACTCTTCATCTTTTAACCCTTTGTTCTCATCACTGTCAAAGGTTTTCGAGACTTAGAAATATCCTTTTCTATGCCGAGCAAAATTTGTGAGAATTTTATCTCTGGTCGTAAACTCTGTTTACATGTTCTTTTTATTAAAATTAGCTAATTTATTATTTTATTGACTTGAAAGTTTAATCCTGACGGGTATAAACTTGATTGTTTTTAAGGATCATATTCCTTTTATGGTTGCATCATGATACGTTGTTGATTTTACCATATTTTAATTGCATAGAGTCGAAAATTTTATTGAAGTTCTGTTTTTACCGATATTAGAGATATTATATTGTAATATATCTCCTGCATACTAGATACAAGTACTGTGATAATGAATATTGCTTATTATATAGAAACTTTTTATAAAACTGTGATTGGACCTATGTTACCCAAGAATGAGTAATGAAATGCATGTAATAGCCATTTTTAATGGAATAAAGGATTTTGACTTTGACTTGACTTTGACTCCTCCTCCTCCTCCCTCTCTCCTCCTCCTCTCTCTCTCTCTCTCTCTCTCTCTCTCTCTCTCTCTCTCTCTCTCTCTCTCGTCGATTTTCGATTTTTCGCGCCGGCTGATTTCTTGTATTTCTCCTTATGATGGTGGGGAGAAATTCTTTCACAATGTTAATGCTAGGCATTTTTTCCTATATAGGAGTGCCTCGAGAAGCCGTAGGTGTCGGCGGTCTGGTGCTTCGTCTTTAATTTTTGTGTTCTTTATAAGTTCTTCTCTTCCAGGCCTTTTGTTGTGGTTTTTAACATAGTGGTTAAAGGTGGTCCCTTCTTGAAGGTGGCAGGAGGGACGCTTGGAGATTTTGGTGGTTGTCATCCCGATATAAGATTGGTGTCATCCTTCCACCGGGCATGTAAATTCCTTGCTAGATGACTCTACTACTTTTCAAAGAAATTTCTAGGGCGCCTATTATTATTATTATTATTATTATTATTATTATTATTATTATTATTATTATTATTATTATTATTATTATTATTATTATTATTATGCGAAAAACTAAAATATATATCATTAATGTCATTATCATTATTTGATAATGACATTGATGGTAGGCTATTTCTTTTCTTTTCTTTTTAGTTCTATTTATAAAAACGTATTATATTTTTTTTATTTTTATTTCCCCTTCTTACTTCTCAGTTCCTGTAAAAATGACACACTCGTTATCTATCCTCAGTTTGGATTATGTTTCCATCTTAGAATTGAGCCACTTTCAATTTTATCTTTATTGCTGCTTAGCATTTTTTACATTTATAACTTTATATTTTGTATATATATTTGTACCGCATCCAGTTATCTTGATACGCTTCGTTTTCGCACAGCGCCATCAAGGGGAAACCTTTTTGCCGAGGTGCTGCAAGAGACATCCACTAACTCAACTTCAGCACACAAAGAGTCAAGACGAGCAGCTGGGTTTAAGACAAAGGGTTGGGCATCTTCTCTCTTCCGTGTGTGTGTTTTTTTTTTTATCGTGAGGTTTTAAAGTTTTGTTTTTATTTTCACGATTCTCTCATGTACTGCTTTTGGATGACCAAATCACTTTGAAAATGATAGCTGTACAAAATACCTTAGGATTTCATTTGCCCATTTCACTGTCATTATGTATCAGTAATATCGGAGGTGTAATACACGAAAAACGTGTTAACAAAGGAAGGTCACTGAAACCTGAGGTGAGTCGACAGTGGCCTCCATACATGTGTTGTAATTTCTTCGGAAAGATGTGGTGGATTCCATTGACGCGAGTTTTTCTTTTCGCTTCATTCGTTTTTAGTTTTCTGGAAAAGAAAACTATTGTGCCTTTTTTTGCCTGTCAGTCCGCACTTTTTTCTGTCCGCACTTTTTTTGTCAGCCCTCAGATCTTTAAAACTACTGAGGCTAGAGGGCTGCAAATTAGTAAGTTGATCAACCACCCTCCGGTTATCAAACATACCAAATTGCAGCCCTCTTGCCTCAGTAGTTTTTATTTTATTTAAAGTTAAAATTAGACACAAACGTGCTTCTGGCAATGATATAGGATAGGCCACCACCGGGCCGTGGTTAAAGTTTCATGGACCACGGCTTATGCAGCATTATATCGAGACCACCGAAAGATAGATCGATTTTCCCTGGCTTGTTCATACGCTGTAGCGGCTGTACAGAAAACTCGATTGCGCCGAAGAAACTTCGGCGCGTTTTTTACGCGTTATAATGCTGAAATTGACATTAAGGTATGCATAGACGCAATCAAATAAATTTGATAGTTTTCTGTACAGCCGCTACAGCTTATGAACAAGGCCAGCGAAAACCGATCTATCTTTCGGTGGTCTCGATATAATGCTGCATAAGCCGCGATCCATGAAACTTTAACCACGGCCCGGTGGTGGCCTATCCTATATCGTTGCCAGAAGCACGTTTGTGTCTAATTTTAACCTTAAATAAAATAAAACCTACTAAGGATAGAGGACTGCAATTTGGTATATTTGATGATTGGAGGGTGGATGATCAGCATACCAATTTGCAGCCCTCTAGCCTCAGTAGTTTTTAAGATCTGAGGGTGGACAGAACAATTTTGAATGGCTGTAGGGAGTCGGAAAAAAATTCTCTTTATTTTTTTTATTTAATCGACATCCCATAACAATTAGATCAGTTACTGCTGTCATCGTATCTCCTCTGTCTCTCTGTGTCTCGATATATATATATATATATATATATATATATATATATATATATATATATATATATATATATATATATATATATATATATATATATATATATATATATATAATTTTGAGAGAGAGAGAGAGAGAGAGAGAGAGAGAGAGAGAGAAAGATACGATGATAGCAGTTGCTGATCTAATTGTTATGGGATGTTGATTAAGAAAAAAAAAAGGAGAACTTTATGACTTCCTACAGCCGTTCAAAAAGATCGCATCTGAGGAAAACATAACATTTTTACCAATGCGAGAGGTCGATTGCAACCAGTAGAAATGAAGTAAGTAAGACGACATGAATTTTCTTGTCGAATAAATATTTCCATCTTATCTATTTAACCTACCAGTGACGGATGTTATTCGAAAGTAATGACCGCCAAAAGGACCTCCAGTTCATTTAGCTAAAAGAGTCTGGAAATTTGTGTTTCGTGTGAAGGAACTTACCTACAGAAATCATTACTCATTTTCCCTGAAGTGACGTCCCTCATGTGCAGAGTTTCATAAATCTCCTCAATGTTGCTTATGATCTGTTTCCCTTTCTCCAACCCATCTGTTCTATTTGTAACGTAAATTCGGTATTGTTTATCTGTTCACTGTTCGTGTTTTTATTTTCACTTTCCCCCTCGTAAATATATCAAGGTTTAGTTTCTCCTTGGAGCTATTTTTGTTTTTGTCTCTGCCCGTTATTATAACAACACATTATATTCTGATTCACTGAAGAATACGTTTCTTTACGTTAATTATTACAAAACAACAATTTCCCTTTCATGCAAATAAATCCCACAAGGCTGGCCTCCATGAGAATTCATTCTTGTCTACTTTTTTTTTGCCGCCATTCATCTTAATGCTTGTTCCACTGAACAGGAGGAAGCTGCGTATCAGAATATAATTCAGAACAGTTGATTTTGACAAGTAACAGAAATGAAAAACAACGATTTCTCGGGAAATACGTTAATTCTGAAATACTTATCTAATTTCAAGCTGATGTTTTTTATTTACTTTTCATATGCTTTGTAATATATTCTTTGCCATTCTGGTAATTCCGTGTATATAATGTAGGAATTAGCTTTTTTTTTACGTTATGCATTTTCTTATTTTATTACTTTCATTAAAATTCCTTATCAAAAATCACTAAAGAAAATGAAAGATAGTTGACAAATGTTATTCACTTTCTTCCATTGTTATATATATATATTTAAGATATATATATATATATATATATATATATATATATATATATATATATATATATATATATATATATATATATATATATATATATATATATATATATATATATATATATATATATATATATATATATATATATATATATATATATATATATATATATATATATATATATATATATATATATATATATATATATATAACACCTTTTCCTGTAATAAGTGTGGCTCCGGAAGGAAGTAATGACAATCATTGCTGCGTCAGACATCTTTAAACTACTGTAATCAAGATGAGCACCCAAAGAAATGACTTCCTCAGCATGAGTCGTGCCATATGCGTTACACTGAAGAAACCGATCTGCAATGTTTCATACAAGCAACACTACTCACCTTCACCTGTAAGTTCTCAAAATCTTACCAGTATTTCCTCTGTCTCCATCTTTTCCTCATCAAACACCTTCCAGTAATTACTGTACTTGCACTTTCCCAGTATGCAAAGGAATATGGACGGCCCTTATCTGCAGCATCTTTTTTTTTTATTTCTGTTCCTTGATGCCTTTTTATTCTTTAACGTTTCATAGGATTTCATAAATCCTCAACAGCCCACCTAGATAGCATACATTCTTAGCGTGCAATGACCCGTTTCATTTGTCATCATTTGGATATTGCTCTTGCCCACTCCATTCACAAACCTTCCTAGACGGACAATAACGTCTCTCATCTTTCTGCCATTTGGATATCCGTTTCTTTGCTCTTCAGCAAATATTCTCAGACCCTTTCCTTTTACTTCCATAGCTCTTTTCTGTCCTCATTAGCCCATCCATAAGCATTCACAAATTCACATTAAGTCCGTTCACTTCCTCGTAATATGTTTCTCGTCTAATCTCAGTAATTTATCCATTCTCTACATTTACTACATTTACTCAGCTAGGTCTCCTGTTAAATCGAAAAACTAGCTGGAAAGCGGATATAAATGTTGGAAAAGTGTAGCTGTTTCAGTATGATTATATCAATATATACAGTATATTTAAAAAAACGAATATAAACAGATTTTAATAACTACCTTACAGAGATTTTTGAGGCATTTCAATAATTGTTCAAGTAAATACAGTTCCTAGAAATGTTTATACGGTCTTTTAATACCAATTTGTATTGTATCTAAGAATTCTACCTGATCAAAATAATTATAAAAAAAAGGATCGGTTTGATTATAATTTGAGTAACTGTAAGTTTGTTTGCCAACGACAATTTTTTCTTGGCTTAAGGATGCTAAAAATAAGATACACTTTTTCACAACAATAAGTTTAGTCTCAGTTGAGAATTCATTGTAAGTGAAGGCACTAAGAGTAGACAGATCCCGTGGCGGAAAGCAATGCCTCTGTGGACTTTCTTGCCACTAGATTCAAACACATCTGGAAAAGTGGTTAATAAGAACACTGCTGACCGAAAAGTTCATTTGTTCTTTTGAAATGAAACGCTTAACTGAGAAATGTGTCATTTAATATAAATTTTATCCTTTGAATCATTGTTTACATTGATCTGTAAATGCACTGCACAGAGAAACGTACACAATGATATGCATCTAGGCTAACAGACTTTGCATTAGTGTTCATTTGTTTATGTCAGTGCCCTCAAGAAAATTTTTTTTTATCCAAACTCCATGTATAACTCCAGAAAAAGGGAAGTAATTAATATAAACAATGTTCTTTTAAACTCTGGTTTTATACGGAAAGGAACTGAAAAGAAGTTACTGTACGGTAATTCATTTTAACGCTATTGGTAAATCTTTCTCTTGGGGGTTAGACAGGTGTTTTGTGAACAGCCAAACATATTCAGACAGTGATTTTTGCCAGGGAGGAGACCTACAGATCTCTAGAGAAATAGAGGGGTTATACGCTAGAGCGTTAATAGAATCTTGAATCATGGAGTTACTTCTGCCCTCTAAGGTCTTTTGTGTTTCAAGTCCATCAGAGAAACAAGTTCTTCTCCAGTCTTCATTGTAATACATGTAAGGTGGTAATTATTCTGAGTCTCTCCGGCATCGTCATACACTGAAAGTTGTAACGATGGCTGCAGAGAAACATCGAAAAGATTCTTCGACCTAAGTGCATGAGCTTGTTCTAGCAAACCATTATCTCTTCGTTTTCATGATAGGTTTTCTTGTAAATAAAAGAAAATCCAAGCATGAAGTTTCATTCATCCTATCTGAATAATAATAATAATAATAATAATAATAATAATAATAATAATAATAATAATAATAATAATAATAATAATAATAATAATAATAATAATAATAATAATAATAAATAAATAAATAAATAAATAAATAAATAAATATATAAATAAATAAATAAATAAATAGAGACCATCCTGAAATTTATCAAGGCAGGTAAAGCAAAATCATTATGGGAAAATCATAATTGGAAGTGTTATTTTCCTAGAATGCTTTAGGATGGGTATGTGATACCCATAAGATGGGTTCAGTAAGTTCAGGCGACATTACCTAAACAGAGAATACAGCGTCAGTACATTATAGTTAATAATCATCTAGAGGTTTGAAGCAAATATCGAGAAGATTAGACAGCTTCCGTTGTAAGCCTTTTTTCTTGTCTTCACCAATGATAGGGATTTATTTTGGAAGTAGACCGAAGTATGCCATCAGAATATTGATAAATTTTTCTCAAGAAGTATTTTTAAATTAAAGATGGGTGGATATCCTATTTATTTTGAGAAAAGAAATGATACGAAGATGTATTTAGTACCGTTATTTGACTTACATTAAAATGTTTTACTTTATATATCTTCTTGGACTGTTGTAAAACGTACTTAAGGAATAAATATATGACGTTAATCCGACTGAAAACTAAAAATTCATAGATTTCGCGTTGACCACGAGGTCACGTGGAAATAAATTCCGTGGTAGAAAATGAAAGAAATGAAGAGATAAGAAGCAGACGGAGACTCATAGTATATATGAAAAAAATTAATAATAATTAAAAAGCACTCACAGCATTCATTCAATGGCACAATGCGCCAGGCGCGCATCCGCAAGCAGACCCATACTGCAAATAGGCGAAACAAAAGTTATTATCCCAACACTGTCTCAAGTGAATTAAAACCTCTGCTTTACTGGGATGAAAAAGAAAAAAAAATCCTCAAAATCTCATGGATGACGGCAGTGTATTTTTAGCAAAACGAGGACGTTTAGTTTTAAAATCTGTGAAACATTTTATATTTTTAACAGTTCAGTATTCTGAATATAGCTTGCTCTTTACATTTTCATCGAAGTAAAACTAAGCGGGGTTCATACAAAAGGAATGACTCCTTCATATTTCCTGCAGATTTAAATTACTGCTGACTCATTTGTTTAAGATTTTTTACCCGTGTATTCAAAAGCTGATTTTAATGATTTTGCTTTTCAAATATTATCGATCATAATGTTGTTTTGTAAAGCTTTTACTGTTAGAAAGAGAGAGAGAGAGAGAGAGAGAGAGAGAGAGAGAGAGAGAGAGAGAGGTGATCATCATAGGAAAAGAGTGGGGAAATTTATTTGGAGTTTTACCTTTTTAATCCCAGTTCCATGTGTACAGGCCGTTCTCAAAATTGGTTACTACATCGTTTGTTTCGGGAAATTTCTTTCCGCCTCGTTACCTGTCACTGTGAAATGGCGCAGATAAAAATGAATGAGCGAAAGAGAACAGTGATCAGCTCACCTTGTCTTTTAGGTTTCATGGTATTTGCCATCACTGTTGTGTGAATACTCTCATTTCTTTACCGCTCTTTTTGTTGAAGTTATTCTTAATAAAGTAAATTACCTTGTTTCAGAATTTTCTCCAATTTGTAATTTCTCCACCAAATAAAAGGTATCAATCTCCGGAAAACGATACTATCGATATAAACAACAGGATTCATTTGCGATATGAGTGTCAGTGTTATTCTTTAATTCATCATTTTGGTTTTTTACTCTTCGGGAGAAAAGAATAACTGACAAATCATTGTTTTCCCTACTTGAAAAATAATGCCTGGTTTTTTCAATAATATAATCCTTTTATGTTTCGTCACTGTATTGGCAAAGGGAAACCACTTACAAAGATAACAGGGAATTTAGTCATGCTGTCAGTTCTTTGCCTTGGGAATAATTCATAGCCTTATGTTTAACCTGGATGTTTGTCTTTTCATAAGATTTATCATATTAACACATTAACAACCGTTAACACCGTAAAACATATATCACTGCCTTCCTTAACAATATTTACATCAAGTGATCTTAGGTGCAGTGGAGAAATATTTGCAGAGGCCTTTTAACTTTTATTTCAGAAAGTGTCTTTATCCCAAAGTAAAATGGAAAGGAAAAAAGGATACAATTCTTTTACGTATATGACTACAAATCCATACGTGTAACTAAAAAAATATGCTGGTCTCTTACCCTACATAAAAGCTGCTTACATTTCCAAAAATATTTTATGCTTTCAATTGAATCAGCCTTATTACTTTGTGAACAGTGGAATCTGATTGTTTTTTTTTTTTACCACAGCGAAGATGAGATTTGTTTGTCTCTCGGAAAAAGAAAAATAGTCTTCCGTCCGGTTCTTCCCCATTCAACAACCAATATTATTGAGGTCCTCCATTGAAGTGTGTTATATTATATATATATATATATATATATATATATATATATATATATATATATATATATATATATATATATATATATATATATATATATATATATATATATATATATATATATATATATATATATATATACATACAGATACATACTGTACATATATATATATGAAATTTTCATTACACCGTGATTTATATACAATCATGAAGCTACAAATGTCGTTTAATATCCAATTCACGCTACTTCGGGAATATCCCTGAGAGGGAATTATCACCGAAGGGGAATTATAAGTGATAAATGTATCGGTAATGCCAGGTCTCGAACCCTCCACACAGTACCTTCCAATGACTCCAGTTGATTGTCTGCCCACTGAGCCATCAAGAGAACAAGGTAACGCTGAATCTGCCGTACTTGTTTACCCGTCGAGATCGGAAACTGTGCGAAAACAAGTCCTGCAGTACGCAAATAGCAGGTTCAAAAAAGCTTCAGGTGCCACCCAAAGGTGCATAATGGGTTCTTGAGAGAAAGTAGGGGTGTTCCTAAGAACGGAGGTGGGACTTCTCGAAAGTATGTAATGAGGTGGCACACTCAATGTGCGAAAGCAGATGATCCAGCAGGAATGTAACAGTGTTCTCAAAACACTCAACAACAGGCAACCAAAGGTGCGTAAGTGGTTCTCGAAAGAACATGGGGGGCCATATGCAAGTGCATATGCAAGTGGGTCCCGAGGGATGTAAAAAATGTTCATAAGAACAACTCAACAAAGTTCCGAGGGACATAGCAAGCAATGGTTTCTCTAAACAGAAAACCCACTGCAAAGGCACGAGTTATCAGCATAAATGGAGAGTCTCACAAGACTCAGCAAGGTACTTCACACTACATGTCAGGCTTTCAACAGCAATAGGGTAGATGTCAGGGGTGTGCTGAAAGCACTCAGGTTGGCTAGTTATCTAATGAGTTTGTACATAAATGAAACACTTTGGGTAGTGTAAAACAATAGTTTGTAGATGTTCAAGGTATATGTACAAATCAAAAGACATATAGAAAATCACACTGTTCTTGTAAAAGGAGAGGTTATAGCTTTTAGTCTCTCAAATTCAGTAGATAAATCCCAGGAGTATGTAATAATAACAAACAAATGAGCATCCCCATAGTTGGACTACTAGCGAGCTAAAATGAAAAGGAAAATTGCAAAGCTTTCACTTGAGGTCAGAGTGAACTGTCAAAGTTACAGTCTATCGAGTCAAACGATCCACGAAGGTTCAGTAAACAATAGGTAAATGAATTCTTGGCTTTGATGTTTGGCCACACGTCAAAAGGTAAGACTTCAGATTCTCTGAATACTCTAACGCCTGTTGACATACGAAACACAAAAGGATATTCGCATTTACGTTATCTTAAGGATTCTTATTGCAGTTCTTGAACTAAGTAATGGTGACAATATCACGTATATGATAGACGAGGTGGAATCAAGTAAACTTATGACATGTTCAGATAATAATTAGATTCTAAAAGGTGACTTGGCTGCTCTGGTGAAATGAATAGGTGAGTAAGTTCTGTAGTAAACACTGGGTGAGCGATCGGTTGCTGCAAGGAGTTGCCAGAAAGAATTTCTTAGCAGTGAGGTTATCGAATGTTTTCAAACGGGAATGCGGAATTTCCCGGGTTCTTAAATCATTAACACTTTATCACTGGATAAATCAACTGAGACCGACAGTCTCGTAAATAGCACTACACTACCACTTGGTAAAGCTACAGTTAAGGGGTTGGTGGCAACTCAATCTCAAGACTATGGAGTGAACACAGAGCAACCTCTCACAAGGTATGAATTTCAAACACTCATGAATCTCAAATAAAAAACATGAAATATTAAAATAAAATGTACTTACTTGTTGTGTGTTTTAGGCAATGGATACCAAATGTAGGTTTTGCCATAGGAGGGGGTGGAACAATAAGGAAAACTCAAATTAGCCAGTCGTAACTGTTCTGCTAATTAGCTGGGTTGTAAGGGGCCATGAATTTCAATTGAAAATTAAAATTGCCTCTTGCCTTCGAATTCTAAGGATCCTGCTCCAGTGATCAGAAAGGACAATTACTTTAGTGAAACTAACTCAATTCAATATCCAAAGAAGGATGCAAGGTAAACTTAGGGTGTCCATTTAAAACATATAATTCATAAAGGTATCAGAAGATAAAATGCATACAGGAGCTATCAATGGAGTTCCGTGGCACTATCAAAATTGCTGTACTATATGACAGTTAATGAACAAAAGTGCCACACTACTGCAAGCGAGGTATCTATGCCTGACTGTGCTCACACACTTTGTGGAAGGGGGATAGGATCCTTAGGTAGTAGAAGATGGGGGACTGCATGTCCTATTTGTTTCACCATATGTAATATTTGCTTATACTACTCGTGGCTTGATATGTCAATTGTCCTGTCTTACATTCGAAGGCTACCATTCATTTTAGGACAATTAACTCATACTAGCATGTACATAACGACTCAATCCTGGGCATAGGCTAAACAAGTGTAACACACCGGCCTAGGTTAATAAACCCTGGACTACTCTTAGCTTGGACTGGTACTTGACGTCGTAGACGGACGAATCTTCATTTTGTAGTTAGGGTTGAGGGAAACGCTGCGCCGACTCCTGCGGGTTGTTTAATGCTTCTTAGTAGGTTACATGGTTTAAACAACTTATTCCTAATGTTCCTTCCATAATTGTTAGAACTGGTTCTTACATAGGTACATATACTGGTTCTTGTACAGATACCCTATACAAGGTTCCTGTAATACGAATGCCCTAGACTGGTTCCCTGTAATACAAAAAGTTCATTTAGGACAGCCATCTTGTGCCAAACAGCATGCAGTCCTTAGCCTAGGCTATGCTGTACTCATGCCTAACTTAACTGTTACATTACACAGTTAGCCTGGCTTTTCATGCATAAGAGGTGGAATTGGAGTCAAGAATTGATATATATTCATAACAATTATGGAAGAATATCGCACATCTTAGCCTACGGTTGGTGGTACTGCAACCACATGCAAGCTCATCATGGTGCAACTTACGTAACATTACCATAACAACTCTCGGTAATTTACTGTTACATTAAGGTAAAGATACACAAGAACACTATTAAGTGTTATGGCAACATGTAAAATATAAACTAAGATATGTGCATACCTTTTACAAGGGAGAAACACGGCATTTCAAATGAAACTAAGGGGAGCTACATCCCTTTCCCCTCTCAAGTTGCCAAACACTTGGTTGAACTTACGCACTTACGTATGCACACTCGATCATAGACAATCTCAATTTCGAGTGGTTAAGTCAACTTACTGATAAGATGAAAACCAATTCGTTTTTCCAGTCCACCAATTATGAAGGGTATTGTCATTAATTCAATAGAAGGATTTCCATCATTACATGCAGACGAAGCGATTATTCACACTGGAAAACCCGGATAATCTTGACTGGATATGGCACAGGAAATTTAAAAGGAGATGGCACCATTGATCTACAGGTGATTTCGCACAAGAGGTTACTTGCAACATGGATCTGCATTGCAAGGGATGTTGAAACATATGAGGGAATTATGAATGAAAGTTAAATTGGAATACTTAAGCAATATTGAGTAGCAGGCAACAAAACACTGATCTTTAACACTGAACTTTTATCACTGCCATCAAAGCAAAATAAAGCAAACACTGATATTCCAATACTTATAAACCAAATATACCACAGTCAAAATCACTAAAAATCTCTGAGGGATAATTCAAAGGGGGAAGGATATGAGAACAGGAAAACGGGTGGAAAATTTAAGTAAAAGCAAAAATGGTAAGGCCATACAAACAACTTCCAATCACTTTACCTTGGTCTGTGGACAAGACTAGGGTAGACTAGAGCCAGTTCTTGTAGCAAGAATAACCATGGAAGCAGTGTCATGTACAGTTCCCCATCATAGAGGAAATCAGATGAGAAATAGATTGGGATCATAGAGTCATCAGTGCTCAGGGTTCAAGGCAGAGTGGGAAGGACCACCTTCAGAGTGACAGCATCACAGAGACGTCTAGTGGGAATTCACTCAGATTCCCTATCCAACAGGATACGCGACAGGGAGGTGTAATAGATTACACTAGCAAAGGTTGTCCCATCGCAGCCAGTATATATACCATATCGGAGTCGACGGTGGTCATGTTTGGACAGTTCACTCTTAATGAGGTCATCTATTGTTTTCTTCTCATGGCACGCTGATAATCTGGCAGGTATCTGGAAAGGTCATTGAGAGCCGGCCAATAAAACGTTCAAGGGGTAGAGATACAATAGTGAGATGATTAGACATGAGAGGCGAGGTTATGAGGGCGGAGATGCAGGTGTGGGACAGGTCAAGGAAGTGACCCATAGTTAGCTGTTGCAGGTAGCAAGGGAGGGGAGAAGTTTCCTTCGAATAGATCGCAAGCAAATTGACTGGGGACCGGTTAAAAATATGTGGAGGGTGTGAAGTCTCCAAGGGATTTCCTTTAATGTGTGAGAAATGTTACAGACTCCCCTTTGGGTGGTGATAATCAGGTTTGGCAAGATGCTTTTGTAATTATTTGAGGAACGTCTGCCCATTTGACATCTGGGCGGCCATAAGGGATAATGGAGGGGCAAGGGAAAACGTCAGTTAACTTCACACAAACATTTTGTAGTTCTGTAACATCTACATATGATTCGTATCTCAATATTAATTAGGAAAAATCATAAAACAAAGTGTTGCAGTGTGGGGTTTGCAGTGGGAGGCTGAAACCAACACGCTCTGGAAGTTTGAATTTCAAGTCAGTGGTCCCTGTGTGCTTGTTCCATGTGAAAAGATTTCATCTACTGAAATTATATATATATATATATATATATATATATATATATATATATATATATATATATATATATATATATATATATATATATATATATATATATATATATATATATATATATATATATATATATATGCTGATCGAGCAAAATTATATTTCTTACTGGCTGATTCTATTTTTGGTTATGTCTAATTTTTCTTAAAAATATATTTTTGTTTTCAAGTAAAATTGATAAATACGCCTCATGCACGTTTATACAGTCAGATTGTCAAAGTAAGATACGTATGAGATAGACATAAAACAAAGATGGTCAGGTTATCATAAGGATCTGTTAAACAGAAAAAGAAAGAGGGGATTTAGGTAGGTGAGGACGGTGAAGGGGCAGGTGATGGAACTGCAATCTATAGAAGTAAAGAAGGCTAGAAGTAAAATGCAACGCACCTAGTCCATTAGAGTCAAATAAAAATGTTGAAGATACTTGGTATAAGGAGGGAAAATTAATACTGGAAATGTTAAAGGAAATCTGGGAAGAGGACATACTAGTAAAGTATGGAGAAGTCTGATTGTGAATGTTTTTAAACAGAAGATACCGTGGAGTGTGGTCATTATGTAGAAGAATCAAAATAACAGAAAGAAAATTTCTTGATGGGTTTAGAAGTAATACTGAATGAGAGATTTAGAGCAATTGTGAAGCTTTGTGAACGGCAACAAACTTCACAATTGCTCATAGTACAGTTTTATTAGACGGAGAGCTACAGTTGATACTGTCTTTTATTAAGACAGATACTGGAAAAGAGACTATGGTAACTTGAAACTGTACTGTGCATTTATGGACCTGGGAAGGCATTTCATAGAATAACAAGGGAGATAATGTTTTGGTGTCTAAGAAAGAGGACGTACCAGAAAAGTTGGTTAGGTTGGTTGGAAAGATCTGTAAAAGAACAATGACAGCAGTAACACCAGCCTGTGGTAAAACACAAATGACTCTCTTTGCAGGCTGATTTTGCTTGGGAGCCCTCAGTTGGGTTTATGGTCTGTTGTCTTTGTCCATAAGGGTTTATAGCTGACAACTTAAAGAAAGAAAGCTGGTTCACATCAAGGATCGGCACTTAGCCCATTTCTATTTTTACTGTGTATAGATTTATTGAGTGAAGGGATTAGGAATGAAAATCGATGTAAATTGATAAGGGCAGATGATCTGGTAATTATTGTGGAGACTGAAGAAGAATTACAAAGAAGCAAAAGAGGGGGCTAATATGAAGGCAAATGTGGGTGAAATGAGGTTATGGTGTCCAGCAAGCAGAGAAGGGATATGTTATTTGTATAAGAAAGAAGAAACCTAGATTTTAATAAAGGGGGAGATTTTCAAATACTTAAGATCTGCCTTGGGCCAGGAGGAGGATGTAAAACTGAGGTTGAAAGGATAAGAACAGCTTTGGGAAATGGAGAGAGGAGAGAGGTGGCAAGGATAATATGTAACCAAAGAGTGTGAAATAATGATCTATTGCCCTATTATCAGGCCAGTGGGGATGCATGGTTTAGAAACTTGGGCATTTATAAGGAGAGAGAAAAGAAACTTAAGCAAACATAAGTAAGGGTGCTGAGGATGCACGAGAGGCTGGAAAATAAAGAAATCAGGAGTAGCGCCGGGGTGGTAAAAGTTACTGATATGATAAGAGAGTCGAGATTAAGATGGTGTGGTAATATGATGAGGATGACTGAGGAGGAAGGAGTGAAGAGGGCGTGGATGGAACAAATTAGGGGTAGCAGGTCAAGAGGGAAGTAAAGGATTAAATTGAGTAAAGGAGGATCTAGGGAAGAAGGGTTTATTGGAAGATGTTTCAAGAGGAATAGTTAAATAAAACACATAAAGGGATAACGGTGCTTTTTATACCTTTTTAAATGTTTAAAGATAATTTTTGGTCTATCATATTCGGATTTTTCCCATGTTCCACGATTCATTGTGCTGTGGCGTGTGAAGTCTGTATTTTTTTAATAATTTGGATGAGAAAAAAATTAACATTACAAAACATTTGTTATATAGTATATTTTATTATAGCTGAGGTGCGTAATGAATTTTTTATTTATTTATTTATTTATTATTTTTTTTTTTGCTTTTCAGGCGGTGCTGGTTAGTACATGGGGTTTTGACTTGAAAAACATATATTTACGTTGTCTTCTAATATTGGAGGAATTAATTAGGGGAAAAGAATTAAAATGACTAAATGCTCGTTATGACTTTACGGTTTGAAAAAAAAAAGATATCTAATTTTATCTAATTCTGTCAGGTCTTGCAGCTTGCGCCAGGTGACAATACCCATTGCAAGTTTTCTTTCTAACACCAAAAAATAAGGAGTGGAAATTGTACACGACTATAATGTAACAAGGAATCTTTTCCCAAAACAAGGCAAAATTATTGAGGTAAGACATATTGGAGATTGAAACACCTTATCATCATGCTACCTAAAGCGTAACAAATAATTGTTTGTAATAGATGTATTCATTTTTATAAAAATACGTAAAAATTTCAAAACAAATAGAATACAGGACTATAGACAGTAGAAAGTTTCAAATGCATGTGCGTACAAGACAGCCCAACCGACGGTTTATTGTTTCAGACATTTTTCTTTTTACACTATATTACGTTTCTACTTTGATTAACATCACGCCATTCGGCCAATTTTCTAAAAGAGAAAAATAGAATATTCACAACTAAGAGGATTGTCGTGTTGGCGTGGATGCTCCCGAATGATAATGAACCCCCTTTTTTTTTTTTTTTTTGTTATGAGTCCCTTTAGTTCTCTTTGATCGGCTGAAATATCTAGAGGCAATGGCCCAGACTCTGAGTTTGACATTCCCAGTATACGTTGCATTTACTGTGAATACCTAAAATGATAAGTTACGAATTCTTATAAACAACGTGACTGAAATGCTTTAGGTACCATGGCGATGAGTCCGAAAACATTTAATAAGTTTTTTTTTTTTTTTTTTGGTGGGGGTGAAAAGTGCTCCCAGACAGATATGTGGATTAAATTCTGGTAGTTGCTTTTTTATTAGTTTATTAAAGATTAGCCATTGTTACACATCTAAGTCAAAAGCAAAACAACTTATACTTTGTGGTAAACAGAGAAC
>NC_089742.1:4384049-4426549 GCF_040412425.1 Macrobrachium rosenbergii | reverse complement strand
GATTTGATTCACAAGGTGGGGGTTTGACTGAGCAGAGTATGGTTGAACTCCTGGAAAAAGAAGCCAGGCTTTGCGATCTAGCACAAATAATTTCTATCACATGAACCTATGCACTATGGAGGAATTGATCACTTGAGTTACTTAAATCAATTGGCCCCTAATTTACACTATGGAGGGAATAATTGAGTACTGATCACTGAATTGAATTAGATTGGTTTCAAAGCAAGGCATGGGGAAGTACACAGGCTGCTTGGTTGCATAGGTTGGCTTAACAAAGGGGCTGCATTTAGGAGAATGAAAATAGAGATTTGGAGAAATGAAAAAAATAATTTCACAGAGAGAAAGGAGCTGGTTTATTGACTAATTGCGTTCGAGGTATCTGGGGCCTGTAGATGTTTTGCGCTTAACATGTAAGGGCTTGGCCAATCAACGTGGTTAGTCTTCACTAGTGGAAGATGGAAAGACGCCCATTTGAACAGGTTGCTGGCTGTGCGTGGAGTGTGTGGGTGTGAGAATCCAGGGCGCTCCTTCCAGATTGTTTTGCTTCGAAGTGTAGGCCTTAGTTAATCTGCAAATGTTGTATACCCAGCAAAAGAGTGGATAAAATTGGGTCTTATGATTAAGTATTTAGAGGTTAAGTTCTTATCTACCTTACATCCTGGTTTTGCCTATAACACTAACGAAGGGCATCAGCTACTAGACACGTGATGTGGGGGGTCAAAAGGGGTCAGTATTGTACTCACTTCCATTCAGATGCGGAGAGGGATGCGTTCTTAGTTCAGAACAAGTGCTAACCCTACTTTCGTGCCCGACAAATTTTATTCCCTCTTACCTGCAAGATTCTTCTAAGTGCCGACACCGTCGTCCGCAGTGCCTCTCTCGTTGTCTGCCGCTAACGAATCCGCTATTTTTTAAGGGAAATTATCTTAAAGTACTGGCATCTCTCAGGAAGGCATAATAGAGACGAGACAGTAGTTTCTTGCTTTAATGATGAAAGTTAACTACAAACTTAAGTAGAAATTACTGTTACAGTTATGATTGCTAAATCACTCTTGTTAAATAGTTCAATTTAGTCTGTTTGGGAGCAAAAAGCTGAGAGATATAACTCTCCTTCTTGGTGGATGGGAACTCGAATGCTGCTCCACTCACTTCTTGTTTCTCTGTAACCCCTGGGTTTCCTTGTAATCTGCAAATCCTCCTATTTCAGTGTCCTATTGGAAGATTTTATCTCTAAGGCCTCCCCTTGAACAGTTGATTGGGAAGGACGTTGGTGGCTGTTGTTCAAATCTCTCCTTAGAGGATTTGATTGGAAATGATCTTAGGAGGGGACGTAAAAGACCCCTCCCTAGAATGTTTGATTGGAGGGTGTTGAAGCACATCACTTTGTCCAGCCCCCAATTCCATGGAATTTCCATGAAAATGCCTCCTGTTGAAGGTAGGGTTATAGATATGGCTGGCGTTAGCTTCTGACGAGGTGCTAAGTAATCCTGAGTAAACCAAATTGCAAGACCACAGTTTCCAGATTTTACGATCGGTTTTATGGCCCTGGGCACGATATACTCTCTCGCTGTTTTGAGTTCGTGGAAGGTGGCTTACATCAATCAGCACTTTTAATCTCTCGATGCAAAACAACCCAGGCTTAATTATTGTTCTCTCTCTCTTTTCTCTCTCTCTATTCTCCTTCTTTGTCTCTCTATTTATTCTATTTCTCTCTCTCTGTTTCTTTCTATCCTGTCCCTATCTAATATACCTAACACCACTCGGTCACGCTATTTCACACTGTCCTCAGTGTGATAATAAAAATTATAGTTCAAATGGATAACTGTAAAATTACACATAAAATAAAGCATTTTTATGATTGCCCACAATCTAACACTTTCAAATATTGCACAAATTGTGCCAATGCACTAATGTCAAAGCATCAAACTAATAACATATTGTAGAAAATTCGTACAAAATACGATGAATTATCACTTAAAAGAAATATTCATGCATACAATGAATTATCACATTGTAAAATGGTTAATTGCAATAGTGAATACACAATGAAAATCAATAACATATAGAGAAATTGACAATAAATCATGTCTATAAAAACATTATTCTTCTTTCTTGGCTTTTTTATTTCTGTTATAATCTTCTCAATATTTGAAATCACTACATGTTTGACTAAAATTGCAAATACCACAACCACAAGTAATATTATGATCAAATTGAACAGAGAAAAAATTGGTGAAACATTTTCTTTGTAGTCGAAAAACTCATCTACCAATGGTAACTCATTCAGTTGTTTTAATTCTAATTGAGACAAGTGAAACTCTTTGATATTCTTAGAATAGTTCGTGTATGGGACCTTCACTAGATTTCAGTAAAAACATGACGTTCATAATACAACTGGTTTGGAATTACTAACTTGCAAGTCTTATCAAAAGCATGAACATTATTGAAATCAATCACAGTACTTAGATTATGTCAGTTGATTATGGCTGTTACAGTGTCTAGTGAAAACACAAAAACTGACTGTTCTACTATAAAACTGTGTTTGGATAATTGGGTCCATTATACATTTTCTTGATTTTTATTTTCAATTATTTCTTGAAAACAAGGATAGGCATTAGTAGTTTCGGAAAGGTTATCAAGGTTGCAGATGTATTCTCTTTCCTTTAAAATTATGCAATCTTTTAATTGAACATCAGTAATAAATGAGATCATTAACATATGTTCTTCTAATGCAAAATGGATGTGGTTGACATTTGAAATTATTACATTTTCCTTTATCAACATGGGGAAAGGATGTGTGGACATCAGTACATTTGCATCTTTTTGATTAAATAACCACCCTAGTGGTTATTAAACTATAATAAATTATAACATCCTTTACCATAGGGGTATAATGCCCCTTCTACCAAAAAAAATATTAATTATATCTTCTAATTCTTTAGGAATGATTAAGGTTGGGCTCAACATTCCCTTATAAGCTAACAAAATTGCGTTTAACATGTCTCTATGTTTTTGCAAGATTAATTCACTATTCAGAATAAAATTATTCGTGATGTTTTTGCTTACTTTGTTAATGAATACCTTTAACTTTTCTATCTCTTGGGCAAGTAAGTTTTGAGAAGTAATTACTTTATTTAACACTATTCCTCTTGTTGCTGTCCATTGCTCCAATTTATCAATTCGGGCCTTTTCTTTTTCTACATTAGATTCAGTTGCGACTCCAAATAGTTGATTTAGTGCTGTTCCTATAAAAGGTAAGAGGGATCTTTTGGACCTTGTATTTAATACATTTCCTATGTCATTATCTAATCTTTCCAACAATGGTAAGGCACTGTTATTATCACTCCTCTGTATTATGGATTTGAGTTCTTTTTGAACATCTTTCAACGTCATTTCATTGATAAGCACTGAGGAAATGTCTATACTTACAATTCCTAAATCTTTTATTAATTTCACAGATCCCTTTTTCTCTAGTAGTGCACCCTTTCGGATGACACACAAAGTAGGGTTATGATAACCAAGAGGAGCCGCATGTTTGTATCTGTAAGAATAAGCCTTATCAGATATTCTATGTACATGAGGTATTTTAATTTCTACAAATACAGTTTACATATGATATTTCAGTTCAACACTTTACATAAATTTATCTTTTTCTTAACTCATATCTTTTATTTATCTGTTCTTCCTTATCTTCTTTCAATATTTCTTCTAGCATTTTAGTGGACCAAGAGTCTGTTTTTATTACCTTCACATGATTGCAATGAACAATTCTTTCTTTCAAATCCTCCTCATTTATAATTTTAACTTTACTTAATTTTAACTCTTCTAATACTCTATAAGGACCATGAAATTTAGGAGAAACTTTTACATTAGGACCTTCTGGAATATGATTCTGAACATATACCTGAGCACCTACTGTAATGTCTGGTTTAGTCGTATTTTTGTCATAGTACCTTGCTTGACCCTTTTGATACTCATTAACTCTAGTCCTCGTCTGTCTGATCGTTTCATAAGTACGTCAAGTTTTCCATGCAATATAGTCTTCATAATTATAAGTGTGTCAGAGTGGTGTTGCATCATCTAGTAAGGTATTAGGCAGTCGTTTTTGATACCCATATAATAAGTAGTGCGGTGATTCTCCTACTATTTCATTTACAGTACTGGTTATAGTAAACTGTACGTCTTTCAAAGCTAAATCCCAGTTTTCTGTATGAGGTTTAACTAAAGTTTTCAGGATATCCTTTATTTTACGATTTGTTCTTTCTGCTGCTCCATTTGAACTTGGTTTATATGCTGTTATCTGAAATTTATTTATCTCATAAGTTTCACATAATTTTCTTAAAAGTTCACTAGTAAATTCAGCTGCGTTATCAGAAAGAAGAACTTGTGGACATGAATATCTCGTGATAATTCTAGATTTAAGAGCTTCTGCTACTGTAATTGCACATCTACTTCTTACTGGTACAATCTCTACATATCTTGTTAGACAGACTAGAAAGACTAGTATTTGTTTATTCCCTCTAACAGTGGTATGAAATGGACCTAAAATCCATTGACACGCACTGGAACAGTTGAAGTTCCGATGGATATTTTTGAAGTGGAGCCTTTGGATTTACGTTACCCTTGTTTCTATTACAAACTTCACAATTTTGTACAAAGTTCTTGGCATCTTCACTACAATGTGGCCAAAAATAATTTCTGGTCATGATTCTACTTGTCTTTTTAATTCCTGGATGTCCTGCTAACTTATATGAGTGGGTTAGTTCTAAAACTTCTCTGATTGGTGTTTTTGGGATGTATAGACAAGAATAACAATTCTTCTCTGTTGGTCTTTTATACAATAACCCATTGATTAAAACAAAATCAGGTTTTGAAGATTCATCTGTCATTAACTGTCTTATTATCTGTCGGATCTCTGTATCTTATCCTTGTTGTATTTGTACTCCTTCTAAGTCTAAGTCTACTACTTGACAGCTAAAACAAAAAGTATTAGTGGTAATGCATTTCTCTGTTTCTTCTTGGATCTGGACAGGGCATCTGCTATTGTATTAAATTTCCCTGGGATATATCTGAATTCTGGAACAAATTTTAACACGCTAATGAACCATCTATTGAACTTCATGTTATTTGTAAAAGTTTTCTTCTTAAACAAATCACAAATGGGTTTGTGATCAGTAAGTACATTGATTTTATGCCCTAGGATTATGTGCCTAAATTTCTTTAATCCCCAGTATAATGCCAAACATTCCATTTCTATTGTGCTATAATTTCTCTCTGCTGCATTTAAGACTCTACTGGCATAATATACTGCCCTCTTTCTGGTTTTGTCCTTTTGCAATAATACAGCCCCTAGCCCTGTACCTGAAGCATCACAGGCTAAGTAGAAGTCTTTAGAGAAATCTGGGTAGACTAATACTGGATTCCTTGTCATTTTACTCTTTAGCGTTTGGAAGGCTGTCTCTTGCTCTTTATTCCATTCATATTTGACATCCTTCTTTGTTAATTCTGTTAATGGTTTGGCTATTGTAGCAAAACCCTTAATGAAAGGTCTATAGTAACCTACCATTCCTAGAAATCGTCTCAAGGCTTTCAAATATGTGGGAGCTGGATATTCAATTATTGCCTTTATCTTGCCTGCATGCATGTGTAGTCCATCTTCACTAACTACATGACCTAAGTATTCAAAAGATTTCATTAAGAATTGACATTTCTTTAACTTGATTTTTAGTCCTGCTATTCTTAATCTTTCTAGGAGTATTTCTAAAGTTTTGAGGTGACTTTCTAAATCTTTACTAAAAATGATAACGTCATCTAGGTAAACTGCAACATTTTCTGTATCTCCTCGTATTTGCAACATTAATCTAACAAAAGTTAAAGGAGCCGAAGTGAGTCCAAATGGCATGACTTCAAATTGCAAGTGTTCTTTTGTGTGCTGAAGGCTGTGTATGGTTTCGACTCTTCGTCTAAAGGTACTTGCCAATATCCACTCAGTAAATCTAAAAATGAAAATATTTTTGCACCTCCTAATTGAGGTAACATATCTTGACTTACTGGCATTGGCATTCTATCTGAGATGGTGTTGGAATTTAACTTTCTATAATCTATCACAAGTCTCCAATTTCCATCTTTCTTTGGAACAAGTAGCAATGGAGAATGATATGGAGATTTGGAAGGAATGACTACCCCATCTTTCTTCATTTCTTCTATCAAATTATCAACTATGGGTCTTTGGCTTATTGGTAATCTGTAATTAGGAATAAAGAATGGTTTTGATCCATCATCTAACAAAATTCTATGTTTTAGGACATTTGTTCTGCCTAATTTATCTCCTTCTATAGCTATTACATCTCAGCATTTTTCTAATACCTGAATTAATTTTTTTTTTCTGGGATATCTGTTTTATTCATCTCTTTGCTTAATTCAGACCTTTGACCAGTTACAGAGAAAAATGCTTTTTCTTCCAGTGTTAGTAACGGATTCTTAATAGATATTCCTTTGTCTTCTGCAATGCCTGCATATAGTGTTATTTTGTTATCTGAGTAGTTCTGGACATAAACTTCACAAGTATCACCTTCATGTGGACTAAGGAATTATCCATCCTGACAAATTTTGGTAATTCTTCATTTAATAATAGAACGTCTTTAACTTCTATCTTTTCTTTCCCCTTAAATATATTTTTGTTAAACACTTTGGATGCAAAATCGCTTGTCTATTTAGTATGAAATGTACTTTATTATCATCAGCAGTGCTTACGCAACATATTTCTTCATCTTCTATCTGTGCAAAATAACAATGTTCTGCATCTTCACTAGTTTCTTCAGTTACTGCTATGACATTATTTATATCTACTTTATTTATTTTGTTTAATAACAATACTTAATTTAGTGATTTCCTTTCATTATTACAACTTATTACTACATTGCTATAACTATCTGTATCTATCTTTGTATATTTATTATTATAGGCGCCTTGCTTTTCGTTATATTCAGAATCACGGTGATCACCATCATTTATATCTGGGTCATTTCTTTCTTTGGAGTATATAATTTCTGGATGTGCACATCTTCTGGGTTCTCTATTCTGTAATTGTGGGAATTCCTCTTTTCTATTCATTTCCATTTTATTTTGATTGTTCTCTTGATGGTAATTTATTTTATGTATGTCTTTCTCGCTTGTCGAAGCCGTCTCAGACAAAATGATCAGATTTGGGTGAAACTTTTTTCTTCAAGCGTAAAGCATACGCTCCTTTGATTGTCCTCTTTCAGGTTAATTCTTCCTTCTCTGCAGTCCAGGATGATTCCACATCTCTTCATTAGATTAAATGAGAACAACACTTGTGCGGGAAAAAATCTGTCTTCTAGAACTATAAAACTTTCAGCAGATTTATGTGACGAAAGGTCTATTTCTAAGTTCACATTTCCTAAACTTTTAATCTGTTTACCCGCTACTCTTTTATTATTCTGCTTTGACCTACGGTGCCGGTGCGCTCTGTGGACCAATACAAAATGTCAGTGCACGAAATGGCACTGAAGGCAATGGCACTCCGCCTGAGGCAGAAGGTAATCAAGGAGTAAGAGGGAAAGGAGAAACTCCGGCAAAAAGTCAATGAGGAAGGAAAGGGAAAGAAGAAAGATAAGTGCTTCAGTACTTGGCTTGATTGGCATTGCCTCAAATCAGTGGTACTGTGGGAAGGGGAAAATGGGGCGTGACACTCATGGGTGGCTAGTTTTACGAACTAGAGATTGCTCCCTGACTTGAGGAAAGGAAACCTCCTTGACATGAGGGGAGGGAGGATATGGGGGTTGCGCTCAATATGCAATTTGACGCTGGCAGCATACGCAAGTCTTGAATGAGGTACCCACTCTTGCAAGGCAGTTGATAAACATATAAGTAATTAGTTGTCCGTGCACCATGTGGCGTACGAGAATTTATATGGGCTGAAGCACGAAATGGAAAAAGCAGGTATGCAATATTATTCGCTGAACACGCGAGCCTACAAATTTTGTGCACTGGGTATAATAAAGTCATAATGGAGTTGGATCTTCGAAGTTCGAAGGTTGGTTAAACAAAAGTTTATTCTTTGTATTTGGCTGTTATGAGTCGTGGGTTGTTTTCCCAAATCATGGATAAATTTGTGTAAGTACTTTTGTTATGCTAAAAGGAAGGAAAACAAAAGATTAAAAGAAAATCTCTCTCTCTCTCTCTCAGAGAGTGTAGTGTAATGGAACGTACTTGTTATGAATTAATTTACTCTACCTTTGTTTTAAGATGAATTACAATTGCAAAATTATGCTAAGTGATTTTCGAAAATGGAATCTTGGTATTTACGTAATTTCACTGATTCGCTCTTGCCATGACAAGTGATAGTAAGTGAGATTTCAGATTATTTCTTCATGAAGGTTTACGTTAACGCTGAAAAATGCTGAAACTTCGTTCTGCATGAACGAAAGATGTGGGATCGAGTCGTGTGTGTGAGAACAGCCGAGACCACCGAGAGACAGGGCCTGTTCGATGTTTTGTGACGTAAGCAACGGTAGTCCGAGTCGCTAGCACTGACTACCTTACGAGACGAAAGAAATGTAAACAAAACGTCACTAACGTACACAATTTGTTGTTTACCAGTCATGGTAATAAATTAATTTACTTAATTTTTTCGTCTACACTAATTTGTGTACACCAAATAATATTAACTCGAAACACCGGTTAAGAGATTATATAAAATACTGAACCAAAATTTATTTACAGTTACAATATAGTATATACCTAAGTACAAACATGTTTAATATTGTATTAAAAAATGTTTATACATAGTGTTCACGTCAAATTACAAGACGGCAGTGCATTGATTCATTCTACTATATGTGAATGAAATAACTTAATTATTGTCTTTTACATACAGATATTATTTGGTAGTTGAAGTTTTAAACTTTCTCTTTTTATTCAACTTTTTGTTAGATACAATATAGTTTTTCTTGGGAACAATAATTATTCAATAAAATGTTAGAAACCAATACTATTAATTTTACTATTTTTCTGTACCATGACCTTCATTACTTATCAGAGTAGCATATTTATTATTTAACCTTTGACCTTTATATGGGGATTTTACATTCATTATTGCCCATCAAATGTAATGTAAAGGAAAAAAAAAATACATAAATCTGCAACTTCTGAACAAAAAGGGAAACAGTGATTTTTTCCAAGAGTTAGTAAAGCTTGAATGAGTTACTCACTGAATATTTGTAAAGCTAAATGAACACTTTGTTTCTCAAAGGTGTGTGAGGAGAATGCTTTTCATGACTGTTTATAATAATGTTTCAAGAGTTTTTTCAGAGCTGAATGGTGCATAATGAATTTCATTTTCTAAAATATGATTTCCATCAAAGGAGAACCGTGGGAACTTCATTGTTTTATTTGTATCTTTCTGGCCAAGCCAATTATTCCTGGTAGCCTACATCTCAACAAGTGTACTGAATTTCCGCCTTTATAATAAAAATATGGTTTCAAGTGAGTTTCATCCACCGTCAGTACCACTGTTTTGTCATTGGGTGGTAATGATTAACATTTATTCTTAAAATGAACAGTCACTCAAAAATGTTTTGCAACATGTTCCAGAAGTTTTCGTTCACCTAACAGTAATTTTTTCTTTTTATATTTACAAGGAAATATAATTTTCTTATTCGATTTTGGTTATTAATCATACGGTTAACAATATAAAAAAGAATGGTGAGTGTCAAAAATTGCCATTTATTCCCCTTGAATAAAATTTCCTAGTTTTCTTGAATACTTATTTTGATGTATTTCCCAGTTTCTATGAAAAATACGTTGATGTGATTGTTTTGCTCCACAGAAGAAGTTTTTTATTATATTAACTATAGCAATGAGTTTGTATAAATTAGTACATTAATATTTAAAGTAGTAAAACACCTTTTTCGCAAATTTTATCCATCTCTATAAAATTAAATGACGTCTGATTGCAGTGTTGTCAAACTTCTTCCTGTGGAGAATGTATATGTTATTTCCTTGTTGTAAGGGCACATGCCAGTAGTTTAAGCTTGCCTTCTGGACGAAACCCTTTTTTTTTTGTATGTTGGGTTACGATTAAACAACTTAATGTTTGTGTTTTAGTTGATGGTTTGTTACGTAACCCTGTAGTTTTGTAGATGTGACAACTGTGCTATCCAATGTACTGCTCCCGAGTTTTCTTCCAGGGTGAGAACATGAAGCTCGGCCTGTTTCGCAGCATACTCCAGAAAGGCAAGTTGTAGAAGAAATTCTCGTAAAATCCAGCCCCATCACCTCGTGAACTGTCGTCGTGATTGCAGTAATTTCTTCATAAGAATATTCTGAAATCCCTTTTTTTTTGCCATTTATGTTTTCCTCTATCGAAGTAACGTAACGTTTTGTCAATTTTTGCAGTAATATGTTAATGTTTTCTTGCTTCTTAATGTAACTTGGATGATTGTTGTGTCCTTTAAATATTAATTATATGTGTTAAACTTTTTAAATGCGTATTTGTGAACCCGTGTGGCATCACCCAAAAAGAATTGGTGCAGGAAATATAGTTGATTGTTTCTCAACTGCACTTTGTTGGAAAGAATATAATGTTTCTTGACTTCATGGTACATTTAAGTAAGTTAGTAAACTCCTCAGCACTGTAACTTGGTCTCATTCAAAGCTAGGGCAGGAGGGCTTAAGGTTGAATGAAATCGTACCGAATGTGGGCCTAAAACTTTAAAGTTTCACCACATTCTTTTGCTAGTTATAGTAGTACTTTGCTTTGGTCCTTCGAACGAACCGGATGCCATAACGATTCACAAAGGAATTTTTTGGATGTTAAAGATAATTTACGATAAAGTTCACGTTGGTGATGGATGGCTATAAAGTCATTTTAGTGTAGCTGGCACGTGTCCAAAGTTATTTGGTGAGCAGGGTAAGGTATTGAATTACTTGGAGTGTTTTGCCAAGTAATCTATTGTTTATGGAACATTATTGTTCGTATTTAGTGATCACTCTGTGAAGAAATTCTTGTTGAATTTCGTAGCTATTTTGAACTTAGGTTTTCGTGACCAGATGTATTTTGTGAAGTGATGAAGAGCACGTGGTCAAATTATCTATCATTCAGTGAATGTTATTCGACCTATGAATAAGATTAGTTATATTTTCAATCAGGTTTAGATAATTTGCCATACATTTTGATATTTGAGCAAGTTTGTTATTGATCCATTAACAAGATAATGGATTCCAAGATTAGGGTAGTTATTGAAAGGGAAATTATTTCCTTACAAGATTTGCTTGATGAGACAGATAACTGCATTGTGATACTGATACACCAAAATCGACCCTTGTAATGTATGAACGTTGTCTTATTGAGGGTCTACGACGTTTTGAAGATAGTTGGTCACAGAATGTGACGATTATTTCACAGGATAGTGAATATGATAGTTTATGTAGAAGTTATAGAGCAATAACTAGATGTGTAAGGAAAGCTATTGCTACTGCACAGAAAACTATGAGCGAGATTGACACAGGAGATATAAATCAACAGCCCGCTTTGCCTCCTCCTTCGGCTCCCATTAACCCTCTCCCTCCCCTAAACTCCCAGCAATTAAGATACCTGAATTTAGCGGTGGGGAAGAACAATGGCTTGCATTTTTGGGATATATTTAACAGTTTAGTTCACGATCGTATGGATATTTCCAATGTGATTAAGTTTTCTACCCTCAGAGCTAGTTTAAAGGATAACGCCTTTAAAGCCATAGAAGGTTTGCCTGTCACTAATGCCAATTATTCAGTAGCTATTCAGACCCTTAAGGAGAAGTATGATAATAAGGACAAATTGAAACGTAGACTTATGTCCAAATTAACGCATTTAGTCCCTCCCAGTCATACACCAGAGGATTTGAACACGTTCAAATTGGAATATGAGAAGATTATCTTACAAATGAACACATTGAATTTAGATGTAGAGGCCATGAACCCCATTTTCTCTAGTATAATATGCGAGAAATTATCACCTGAAACACGTAAGGCTATAGCTAATAAACATAATAGTATGTCTCTTGATTTAAAGCAAATTTCCTCAGGTTTGAAATATGTTTGTGAATTAATGGAATTTTGTTACGAAGGTAAGAATTCTAATAAGAGAAAACGTGATCAGGGTAACTATTCTAAAGTGATTCCCTCAAATGTGCAAAACGTGCATAGAGCACAACAAAGTAACAGTAAGCCTAGTAATAGTAGTTCTTACCATAATTGTGTGTTTGCTCATCGAACCATGCCTCTCGCGATTGTAAGACTTTCAAAACCATTGATAGTAGAAGGACAGAGTTAAATATTCAAGATTGTGCTTTGCTTGCCTCAAAGGAGGTCATTTATTCTCTGAATGTAGAAACAAACCGAAATGTAATATATGTGATGGACCTCATTCGATGATTTGTAAGAAAACAGAAAACCCTGTTAATCCTGCTCCACCAAAGTTGAGTGTAAATAGTACTAATGTTAGTAAGTCAAATGTTAATTCTGGGAAATCTCATAATGATTCTAAAGGTGCTGTAAGTAAAGGTGATTCCCCAGTAGTTATGACTGCTTCTTTGGGTATTGATCATTCTCAGACTAATAAGAGTTCTGTTTCGACTGCTCTTCCTACTGCTAATGTAATTGTGTCAGGGAATGGACATCGTTCCTTTGGGAGAGCATTTTGATTCTGGTGCACAAAGAACGTTTATTGCAACGGAATTAGTTCATAATTTTAGTCTACCGTCCATAGCAACAGTAGCCTTAAAGGTAAAACCATTTGGCAGTGATGCCATGGAAGTCAATTGTAATATAGTAAGAGTTGTGGTGAGACTAGGTAAGATTCGTACTGTCATTAATGCCATTGCATTCGATAGAGTTAATTCCAGAATTTATTCTCCAGGTTTAAGTAAGTCAGCTGCGTTCTTGACGAGTAAAGGCATAAAATTAGCAGATAATGATTTAAATTCAGATGAAGTGAATGGTATAGAATTGGTCATTGAGCTGATTACTATGGAAAATTCATTCACAACCGTCAAATTTGCTCTGGAATACAGATATTGAATAGTTCTGGTGGTGCACTAATTTTTGGACCTCTTCCTAGTTGGTCTTATGACAACGTAGAATCTAATGAGATTACTACATCAAATGTATGTTGTTCAAGAATAGAAGTAGAGGTGGCCCTATTAATTCTTGTTGTGAAGTTAGAAAATTATGGGATTTAGAAAGTGTTGGTATCCGTCAATCTGAAATTAGTCCTGAAGAAAGAGAATCAGTTAAGTGTTTTAAGGATAAAGTAAAAAGGGTTGACAATAAGTATGAAGTGTCCTTGCCATTTAAAGATGAAAGTAGACCGCCTGTTAACTATAGAATAGCCAGTGGTCAATTAAATTCCTCACATAGATTCGAATCTGACCCCTCCTTGTATGCTCATTATGATAAGATTATCAAAGATTACGTTCAGTCTGGGTTTATAGAATTAATTCCTCAGGCTCCCCTATTATAGGGCATTATTTACCCCACCATGCTGTATTGAAGGATTCAGAAACAACTCCCATTCGAATAGTTTTTAATGCTTCTTCCAAGGCTAAAGGAGAACTTTCCTTAAATGATTGTTTATTAACTGGTCCTCATTAACTACTAAACTTTTTGATGCCCTGTTGAGTTTCCGTACAAACCCAGTAGCTGTGATTTCAGATATCAGTAAAGCCTTTTTAAGGATAGGCATTTCACCTGACTGTCGTGATTATTGCAGATTTCTATGGATAACTGATCCCTCCGATTTGAAGTCTACTGTAACTTACCGGTTTTGTGTAGTTTGTTTTGGAGCTACATGCTCCCCAAAACCTTTTGCATCATTTATCTTTACATGATAATCCCCTTGCATCATCTCTGATGAAGAATTTCTATGTAGACAATTTTAGTAAAACTTACAAGGATGTGTCAGTCTTGATGGATGAGTATCCAGTAATAAATGAGATTCTTGAAGATGCTAATATGCCTCTACAAGAATGGGTCAGTAATGATTCAGAGTTTAACAGAACCATAGATGTTATCAAAGAAAGAGTGAACGTTTTGGGTTTAGAGTGGTATCTAACACAAGATGAGATGTCACTGAAGGAAGTAAATTGTGAGTATAAAGGACCTTTAACCAAGCGAAAGGTCTTATCAGTAATAGCTCGAATGTTTGATCCTCTAGGATTATTGTCACCAATACAGGTGAGAGGTAAATATTTTCTTAAATGTTTGTGGAGTAACTATGGGTGGGATGACCCTTTGCCAGAATCATTATGTTCAAGGTTTGATGAAATTTGCAAGTGTATTAGAAATGTAGAAAGTTTAAAGTTTCCTAGGTTTGTTGTACATCCTGAAGGTTCCCACTTACATGTATTTTGTGATGCTTCTAACAAGGCATATGGAGCTGCTGCCTATGTGATTGATTTCAAGAGAAGTGTAAGCAATTTACTGGTCAGTAAGTGTAAAGTTGCACCAAACCCTAAACAGACTATTCCGCGTTTGGAATTGACAGCCTTGACCTTGGGTGCGAAACTTGCTGGAAGATTAATGCAGAATAATGATTTGAGATTGAGTTCTTGCACTCTCTGGAGTGACTCCATGGTTTCTATTTGTTGGGTGAAGAACAATAATAGTAAAATTCTATGTACGAAACAGAGTCACTGAAATTAATGAATTCAAGTTTCCTCTACGGTATACCCCTCTAAGGATAATCCAGCTGATATTTTATCCAGAGGTAGTACTAGTAAAGATTTAGCGCAAAATAATTTATGGTGGAATGGCCCTAAATGGCTTTTTAACTGGTGATTATCCCCAATGTTTTTAGCTACAGAAACTGTGCATGTTAATGAAATTCTTTCAGAACCTAAGTTTGTTAACCCTCCAACCCCATTAATTGACATCCCACGTTACAGTAATTTAAGTAAGCTTAAACGTATCATGAGGTCAATATTGCTTTTTCTTAATAAATGCAGTAAAGGTTCTAAGTTTGTTGTTAACGAAATGAAAGCACTTGTCCTCCTTGAACAGAAGCAACATTTTTCTACTACCAGAATGTACCTCTGTGATAAGAATTCATGGAGTGTCCATGGATATTAAGAATTTCTGTAATCAGTTGAACTTATTTGTTGATGAGGAAAATCTAATTAGGTCTCAGGGTCGCATGAAAAACGCTTCCATGTCTTATGATACTCAGTGCCCAATGTTATTGCCTTCCAGAAGTTATTTTACAGTGTTGATAGTTGAACATTTGCATAGACATCATCACCATTGTGGTGTCAATTCTGTACTGGTATTGTTGAGAGAAACTTTTGGGTACCGAAAGCACGACAAGTTATCAAATCAATTCTGTCAAAGTGTGTTTTGTGTCAGAAGTTAACCAAGAAACGGTTGTGTTTGCCTCCTCCTCCACCATTACCCACAGAAAGAGTGAGATATGATAGATCTTTCCAATCAGTAGGAGTTGATTATACTGGTGCTATTAATGTTTTTGATCATGAGACTGGCTTGGAGGAGAAGGTCTTTATATGTCTATTTACCTGTACTACGAGCAGGGCAGTTCATTTTGAATTGACTCATTCCATGACTGCTTCCGATTTCCTACTGGCTTTTTCGACGCTTTGTAGCATATCATTCTCTGCCGAGTCTGATTATATCTGGCAATGGTAGAATTTTGTTGATTTAATAATTTCCTGAAGGAAATTATGGATGTACTCTAAAATGTATATTTGATTTAAATTTTGATGTGTTAAGATGGTCACAGCTGCTTAGCGTTATTCAATTGAATTCGCTCCTGGGTGCAGTTGTGATTACTTATAATTATGATTCTTTCTTGGGGAGAATGTCAAAAATTGCCATTTATTCCCTTGAATAAAATTTCCTAGTTTTTCTTGAATACTTATTTTGATGTATTTCCAGTTTCTATGAAAAAATACGTTGATGTGATTGTTTTGCTCCACAGAAGAAGTTTATTATTATATTAACTATAGCAATGAGTTTGTATAAATTAGTACATTAATATTTAAAGTAGTAAAACACCTTTTTCGCAAATTTTATCCATCTCTATAAAATTAAATGACGTCTGATTGCAGTGTTGTCAAACTTCTTCCTGTGGAGAATGTATATGTTATTTCCTTGTTGTAAGGGCACATGCCAGTAGTTTAAGCTTGCCTTCTGGACGAAGAAAGGATTAATTTTTTTTTTTTTTTGTATGTTGGGTTTACGATTAAACAACTTAATGTTTGTGTTTTAGTTGATGGTTTTGTTACGTAACCCTGTAGTTTTGTAGATGTGACAACTGTGCTATCCAATGTACTGCTCCCGAGTTTTCTTCCAGGGTGAGAACATGAAGCTCGGCCTGTTTCAGCATACTCCAGAAAGGCAAGTTGTAGAAGAAATTCTCGTAAAATCCAGCCCCATCACCTCGTGAACTGTCGTCGTGATTGCAGTAATTTCTTCATAAGAATATTCTGAAATCCCTTTTTTTGCCATTTATGTTTTCCTCTATCGAAGTAACGTAACGTTTTGTCAATTTTGCAGTAATATGTTAATGTTTTCTTGCTTCTTAATGTAACTTGATGATGATTGTTGTGTCCAGAATTTTTAAATTTTTAAATATTAATTATATGTGTTAAACTTTTTAAATGCGTATTTGTGAACCCGTGTGGCATCACCCAAAAGAATTGGTGCAGGAAATATAGTTGATTGTTTCTCAACTGCACTTTGTTGGAAAGAATATAATGTTTCTTGACTTCATGGTACATTTAAGTAAGTTAGTAAACTCCTCAGCACTGTAACTTGGTCTCATTCAAAGCTAGGGCAGGAGGGCTTAAGGTTGAATGAAATCGTACCGAATGTGGGCCTAAAACTTTAAAGTTTCACCACAGTGAGTGAAAAATTCATATTACGAAAAATGACGAAACATTTTGAAAAATTTCACTTCAGATGATCGGGCAAAAGAGTCAAAGAAGAAACTATATTTCGAATCCAGATAAAAGCTTATTGAACTAATAAAATAATATTGAATAATCATCAATGAAATTATATATAAATAAATAAAGAAAGAATTCAACCATTATCGTTGTCAGAAACAAAAAACAAAAAATCTCATAACATCGTATGTTATTGTGTGACTCCATATTCGGGCAGGAAAGTTAAACTAAACTGTCACGTCACTTGCACCGGTAACTTGGGCAAGAGACTCATCCGCACCACAATCATTCGCTTGATAAGACTAATGTTTCTATCGTAGATATTGCTCGGCAGCTTAGCGTAAATAAAAAACCATGTATAGAGGGCTACAACAACAGAGAGAACGAGGAAACATGATAAATTCATTGTAAAAACTACTGTTAAGGATCATCATCGGATGATCACTGAAGGAGCTCCACCTAACTCCCCCCTGACAACCGATGTTGCTATAAAGAGAGAACATTATGCTCTCCCTTCAAGTTGCTGCTCAAACCATCTGTAACAGGCTACATGAGACCAAGATATTATTTCATCATACTCCTGCCAAGAAACACTTCATATCAGCGAAACAAAGAATAGAGTCTAGGGTTTGCGTTATAATATAAATCCAGTGGCCGATGATTTCTGTACGAGTCATCTTTTGCGATGAGGAGGAGACATTCTCCACTGATGAACATGATAGTCTTCTTCACTGCTTGCATACTGGCATTTAGCATTAACTAAATTAATGTCGGTTTTAGCTAATTTTTAATTCTTTAGAAACTTAGATAATAAGAAACACAAAAATAGTGGTCATATATTCAGTTAACTTATAAGTGGCATCAAAATAATAGGCCTAAGTAGCAATGAAAGAAAATGAGAAATTACACATGATAAGGAGCATATATATATATATATAATATATATATATATATATATATATATATATATATATATATATATATATATATATATATATATATATATATATATATATATATAGTATATATATATATATATATATATGTATTGTATGTATGTGCATTTATATTCTATGTATTACAAAAATAGACGTGAAATCTGTTAGTCTAGTTCAGTATATTTTTATATTAATTTCACTAGTTCACAATATACATAGAATTAGTCATTCAGAAATTTAATTAATAATAATGTGAAGCAAATCTTTACAAAATATTTGTTGATGTTAATAAGACTAATGGTTTAACTTAATAACAGTCGTAGGCCTATGTCTTTACAAAGTTCACTGCATATGAAGGAGATAAAAGAACGATAGTGATGGCAGTTGGAGATGAAAATATTAAAACATAAGAACAGCAATGACCTCTGAAGTGTTATAGTAACATCCTTTAATTAAGAAAATATGACAACAGTTCTGCAATATCAAAAAGCCTTGTTTAAGGAAACTGCAGGTAATTTCTCGGACCCACCAACTAGTGCTCAGTTGTTTTCATACTTAACTGAGTTGCCAATCAGCGCCAGATGTCGCTATTATAAGTTGTTGTCCGAAAAGTTTTGACCATATGTTGCAAAACTTTTTTGAGTGATTCTACATCAGAAAATGAGTTATTTTGTTCTGACCCGCTTGGTAAACTGTTTGGAGACACACCTGATGGTAGAGTACCAGCAACTTTTAGGAATTTCTTATCTCTCAAGAGTATAACTTTGAGGGAACAATAAAAAAAAAAAAAAAAATTTTAGCTCTGATGAATAATCAGATTTATTCAGTCATTAAGTGCAGTTGTTCAAATGTTGAATTTGAGCACAAGCAAATGTTAAGACTGAATCATCTGAGAATTATTGCCAAAATGAAATCACTAATTTTATAACAGCAACACTATTGCAGGTTTTAGAAATAAACTCAGCAATGTCAGCTCTCTGCAAATTATCCAATATCTACTTTAAATGATATTAGTATCATGAACCTTTGTAGGAATCGTAAATCTAAGTGACATATTTCAGAACATGGACAACGCACGTACTGTGCAGTTAGCCGTTTACACACTGGGTAGGGTACTTGTGTTGTTCCGAGATGCTATTTCATAAATCTGTACTCAACTGTTACCTGTGGAAGAGGAAAGATAGGTTTAATTTTTGTATGAAATTTTATATGAGCATTAAAACACAAAATGGTATTTGAGGTTACGGATTTTAGTTATTGAAACATCCCTTCTGTTTTGTACCTGTAACCCTAGAAAACTAGGGCCAGTCTAATTTTTATTCATTTTAACCAAACTAGGTCCAATAAGGTTTGTCCCTTACAGTTGACTACTGGCAATGGTAATTTGCCTACTTTTGATCACATTATACTGTACATCCACTACTGTGATGAACCTAACTTCTATGAAGTGCCATTTCCAAAGCTCTTGCCTAAGTCCTACACTGGGAGTTGTCTGGACATAGGCTAATCTGGGAGTTGTCTGGACATAGGCTACACTGGGAGTTGTCTCGGTAATTCTAAGCTGGCTGTCCGAGGTGAGCTAGCCTATGGCAATTGATGTTTTCCCATGTTATTTGATGTGCTGAACAAGATTTTAAAATAACATTTTGGCGGTCGGCTGTAACTAAAATGTAATTGACCCTTGAAAACTGCACATCTATAGTGTGGATCACATACAGCTCAAGGGTAAATTACAGCTTAGCAGCAGCCTACCGGCAAAATGTTACCCTAAATTCATGTAAAGCAAGGAAAAAACACAGAAAAATGTCAATTGCCATAGTCTAGGCCAACTGGACACTATTCGTTACTTGCGACTGAGGTGAAGAAACTTATCAGGTAAGCAAAGCCTTCATCTTGGGTTACGTAACCACTAGGGAGCCACATGTTCAGCAGCGGGGGAGGATGGGGTTGCGGCACTGCACAGAAAGTATGAGTTGCAAAGTGACGTAGGACTTACTCAATTGAGAGACGTGGCGGTAAATAACAGTTACCCCAAAAACATAATGCTTCCATATAAAAAATGCTATGGTAAATCTATATATTAGCTCCGAGCCTGTTTTTACCTTTTCAACTGGTTTTTACTACACTTTTAGGGGTTCTGATACTGGCAGTGCATCTGTTTGTTGTCGACCAAATGGAATGTCCCTTCGCTGTGTTTAGTACTGACCCGGGGGGGAGGGGGTAGTTCAGTACCCATACGTTAACAAGTTATTGCACTTGCCAGACGGGATGTGAACCGTTCGAAACAGACATACCCGTGCTCTGTCTTGTGAAGACTGCGTGTGGAAATCCCTTGTTGGATGGACTTCAGAGGTTAATTACAGCTGAGTGCCAAAAATTAAAGGTAAATTCATAATTAGCAACCAAAAACCTGTAAAAAAATGTAATATTACGTGATTGGTTTAGTACGCCCAAACCCCAAAACATCCGCCAACTACTCTCTCAGTTAGGGGCATTGAAAGAACTGAAATCTCCCCTGTGAATCGAACACGTGTGAAAAGTGTCTTTGGAATGGCTCCCGCTGTCCATTTATCCGGCTTTTTTTTCGCTTGTTTTTTGTGTTCCAAATGGCATATGTAACAGGAAACAAAACAGTAAGGTGCCCAAACCTTTCCCAAGTTATTTACTCCACCCAGAACCCAGATTCCCAATGGGTCCCCCTTACCGTTAGCTAATCTCGAAAGTGTTTTCATCCACCCAAAACCCAGATTCCCAACAGGTCCCTCTTACCGTCGACTACATTTCAAAGGTAAATTACAGCCCAGTTACTTTTGGCCGCTAAAATATTACCTTCAATTCTTGTTCTGCAGGTAAAGTTCTATAGAAAAACGTCAACTGCCATAGACTAGCTCACCGCGGACAGCCGGCTTAGATCTACCGTTGTCTGGATATAGGGTACACTGGAAGTTGTCTGGACAAAGGCTACACTGGGAGTTGTCTGGACATTGGCAACATTAGGAGTTCTGTGTTAATTCTAGTTTATATGAATTCCAACTAAAATTCAGTCTAAGCTAAACCAGTCTTTCTTTATATTGCACTTTACCTTGCTGCTCACAACACCTACCTAAATCCCTTTTTCTGGCTACAGAATTCTTAGGCTATACCTGAGTGTAGGCTATACTTGCACAGGCCTAACTCATGTTACCTTACCTGACAAGCCTGAGTGTATGTTATCCTAATGTGGAATGGAATGGAATATGAAATTTAGGCTTAAAGCCAAGCACTGGAATACGCGGGATTATTCAGCACTAGTTATCGTCATGTTATCCAGAGGCAAAAGTTAAACACTTGTTGCAGTGAACTTAGTGTTGAGTTTACCTACTTACCATACTAAGTTCGTTCAATAAAACACACTTGATATATCCGTGTGTAGTGTCTGTAAAGAAACCCATTTTCTTTAATGCACTATGTACCTTAACTCTTGGGGCATTCTCCTTTAACTTTAGGAACATTCTATGTTTTGAATGTATTGCCAGAAGACCGCCATGTGTTTGGTTGTTGATACAACGTCGGAACAGTAACGGAAATAAAGTTATGTTGCTGCTAAGATGCTGCTGTTATTACGCCATCCTCCACACATATATGCTATTACACCATGGCATGCTACTTCATTATGCCATGTAAGTTTTACGGTCCAATTAACAAATAAAACAACGGAACTACGAGAAAACTTCGTACTCAAATGATGTACAGGAAGGAAGCTCAAGAGAGATAGACTCGCTAACGTCAGACTACCAGGGTCGACGTCATCACTTCATATCCAACAGGCCTTGTCTCTCGGTGGTCTTGGAACAGCTGAGCGCAAGATCTAGAGAAACGGTCTCGTACTCCCATGTGCTGACATCACGGTTCCCAGTCCCGCGCTCTCTCTCACGATTCACGCGAATGTCAACTGGTGGACGCCAAGATCTTGATGGACGCGGAGCAAATATTTTCCTGTGTTGATAGTGATATAATGCTGGATAACTGTGCTGTTTACGGCTGCAATAACCGCTATAGCAACACAAGAGGAAAGGAGATTAGCTTTTTCAGTTTCCCGAACGATAAAGAAACAAGGGTAAAATGGATAATTGCATGCAAGCGGCTGACCTGATTAACACCAAATATCCCCTATTTGCTCATCGCATTTTAAAGATGATGATTTTAAAGACGAATTGAAATGAACCTCTTAATGTTCCGAAAAAACAGTTGAAGAATGATGCTGTGCCTTCAGTTTGTCTGCATAAAGGTACAGTATGATAGCTACCATGCATTGCATTGCCAGTGACAGTATGTTGGTAAGATAGAAGTAGCCCAATTTTGGTAGCCATTTTCCTGATACTTTGCACTAGTGTCAGCATCGTTTTAAGTTTACCAGGAAACATTTTATTCAAAACAAAAATTATCTATATATTTCAAAATGTTTACCTGTAATTGCAGAAAAGTGAAGTCCCCTACAAGTGTCTGAAATAAATATGCAGTTAGCCTACGTCTGGGAAGCAACTTGTAGGTGATTTAGTAATTTATTAACCATGAGTTGCAAAATATTATAATTCCTTGTTTAACACTTGTGACACTTTTTCTTTAATGAAACAGGTAATGTCTGTGCATATTGTCTGAAATAAATGTCCAGTTAGGCCTACATCTGGAAAAAGCAACCTAACCATTATATAAACAACACCCACACAAGCATAGGTAAATGAACTGGTTTTCTAGACAGGACATTTAATAATACAAGGATTACTGATATTTCAGGCATAATAGCAGCAAGTTCTGGAAGAGAAGATAGGGCAACTAAACGTAGCAGAAAAAGGGAAACAGGCGAACTGCTTTGTGATGGAAATGAAATTTTAACAGGTGGAGACAGACAGCTGGGCTTCAGTTTCAGGAGATAATGATAACTACGAAAATGGAGAACTTTCACAGCAGGAACTGAAACAACGGATACAAACTTAAGAAAGAGACAATAAGCAGTTGAGAGAAACAATAAATTCTGATATGATTAGGGAGCTAGAGCGTATCTTAATGCCTCTGTTTAGTAAAACACAAATTCAAGCTTTGATTAGCCAAAAGAGAGTCTTATGGACAGATGATGACATATCCAAAGCATTATGTTTTTAAAGCAGTTCATGGTGAAACACTCAGGGAAGGAAAAGGGTGTGTCGATAAGCTGGCATCTGAGCTTTAGTTGGCAGTAAAAGATTTACCAAGTGAAATTATAATTTATTTTGCAAGAATAAGTATTTTTTTCAGAATGAGGTATTTAAATGGAAATATTAAGAGTAGGCCAGATAGTATATCTTGAACTAGAGTAAAGAAAAAAAAATAATGTAAAAAAATTTTTCAAGGTAATACAAACGCTGAACATGCAATTTGGTATGTCATGCTATTTTGGAGGTTAATAATTATATCACATGAAGCACCAATTTATTTAGTTATGTTTATAAAACAAATATTAAAGGACAAAAAAAATCTTTTCAACTGATAGTCTTTTTGTTAAAAAATTCCGAGTATTTTGATCAAAAGTCACATAAAAACTTATGCGCCATTGGTAATGTCAGCGGGAGGGAGGACTGACCGGGGGAGATGACGTCATCGCCTCGCGGGAGTACGAGACCTGTTTCTCTTGATGAGTCGATTCGCTTTGTTGTTCGACTCGTCGCTTTGTCATGCCAACAGAGAATGGGAAGTGCGGGAGAGAAAACGGGTACAAACAACAAAACTCTACTTTCTTCGCTAAATGCAGGTTTCGAATGCAACAGTGAATTGTTTAACTTTAAACATAAGCAATGTCTTTACTTTACTTTACTGATTATATGCTGGGTGAGTTGTTAAATAACTACACTTAGAATGTTTTCCTTGGGACAACAATGGGATGATCTGCGCATGCGCCAACTTGAACAGAACGTCTGCTTGCTCGCTCGGCGTCAGGATGCCGCAGACCGCCACACGTGTTCTAACTATTTGTGAATTCGAGGTTTATATCACAGACAGAGAAACTGTATACTTTCTCGGCCGTAACTGTTCTGGAATAAACTCCCAGCTAACTAGTTCTTGCTAACGCATGCAGTAATTCTCAGTATACACTTCCTAACTCCTATGCTCATTCATCTGGCAACACACACAACGGTTACCTACACAGGGAAGTTTGCGGTGGTGAGCGTTCGCTGCCGCCGCTCTGTCTTGCTAATTTAAGAACCTGCTGCTCTTTCCCCTGTGCTATGAGGAAACTCCTAACTCAGTGTGTTGCGTTTCTCAAAGAAAGATTAATATCACTTTCCTATTTAACCTAGAATCCTTAATGTTACAAGACTTAATGATAATAACGTTTTACCTAATACTCTTCTGCCCAGTCGTCTTTATGTCTTTGTGAATAATGTAATTAATTAATTTAATGATTTATTCCTGGTTCGTTTCGTTCCTAGTCCTTAGCGAATAGCGAAGCTAATTTCGCTAATCTGAATAGATGCTGGCAAGTAATCATCACTTTTACAGATTGTTTCTCTTTGGAAGACTGCAAGGGGCCAAAAGAGAACACCAGCTGTGAACAAAATAAAGGTGAAAGTGAAGAACTTACCTTATTGTACCAATTTGACAAAAAGAATAGAAGGTCGCCATAGGAATGAGTCAATGGTCACGTTAAAATGAATTTATTTACACATCAAGCATTCAAATGAGGCTGGAACTGAGGGTCCAGCAGGCAATCAAGCTTAATGAAAAATGAAAATTACGGTGACATGAATGGCATGTCTCAAATTGGAAAGCGTCATAAGGCTTGTAATAATTTCCAGATTGACGTTGTGTGTAACTGGGGAAATGCTATCCAGACTTCCTTGGTTTCAGAGATGGCAATATTCTTTAAGGATTTGATTCACAAGGTGGGGTCTTGGCTGAGCAGAGTGTGGTTGAACTCTTGGAAAAAGAAGCCAGGCTTAGCGATCTAGCACAAACAATTTCTCTTACATGTGTTGTGGTGTAGAATAGATAGGGAAATTAGATAGAAAAGAAAGAGAGAGAGAGAGAGAGATAGAAAGAGAAAAAGTTAGGAGAGAGAAATAAGAATAAAGAGAGAGGCAAAGAACACAGTGATAACGGCCAAATGCTGCTGTGTCATGTTATCAATACGCGGGATGTTTACATGGACCATTTCAGTATATCGTGTTTAAGCCATAAAAAAAAACAGTCGTAAAAGTGGGAAATAATGGCCTCGCGATTGAAGCTAAGCAAAACATGAGTCAGCACAGTCTAAATGCTTACAACAGCTGATTCTATAGCCCCGCCTTCTCAGGAAGGTGTTTTCGTGGAAGTTCCAGGAATTTGGGGGTTGGCCCAAGTGATGTACTTCTTCAACCTCCAATCAATTATGTGTGGGAGGGTCTTTCACACAACCTCCTAAGATCACCTCCTATCAAGTCCTCTAAGAGAGAGATTTGAACCCACCCACTACAGTCCTTCCAGTCAGCTACTTGAAGGGAAGGCCTTGCTGATTAATCCTTCCAATAAGGTTAGAAGGAGGTGGAGATTGCAGATAGCAAGTTTTTCTGAGGGTTCGACGAGTTAGAGACCTACAAGGAGAGAAGAGTCAGAACTGTGTCCTTCAAGGGAGAGTACGTCTCCCCTCGTTTTCGTGTTCCCCATATAGACTGAGTCAAGAGTGATTGTTTTCTATCATTGTAACTTGTTAATTTTGTACTGATCTTTATAATACTGAGTACTAATTAAAGTGAAGAAATTACCGATCTCGTCTCTATACGCCTTTCTGAGAGATATCAATACTTAAAAGAATAAATATACAAAGATAGCACATCATCCGCGAAGCGATCTGAAGGACACCTCGAAAGAAACCAAGGTAAGAAGAGAAAGACTAAAATCTATACAAACATGTAATAAAGAACATAAAAAAGGGAGATAAATCCCTAACACATGAACCTATGCACTATGGAGGAATTGATCACTTGAGTTACTTAAATTAATTGGCCCTTAATTTACACTATGGAGGGAATAATTGAGTACTGATCACTGAATTGAATTAGATTGGTTTCAAAGCAAGTCATGGGGCAATTCACGGGGTTGCTTGGTGCGTAGGTTGGCTTAACAAAGGGACTGTGTTTAGGAGAATGAAAATTGAGATTTGGAGAAATGAAAAAGATTTTCACGGAGAAAAAGAAGCTGGCTTATTGACTAATTGCGTTCGATGTATCTGGGGCCTGTAGATTTTTGCGCTTAACATGTAAGGGCTTGGCCAATCAACGTGGTTAGTCGTCACTAGTGGGAGATGGAAAGATGCCCATCTGAACAGGTTGCTGGTTGTACGTGGAGTGCGTGGGTGTGAGAATCGGCGCTCCTTCCAGGTTGTTTTGCTTTGGAGGGTAGGCCTTGGTCGATCTGCAAAAGTTGTATAGCCAGCAAAAGAGTGGAGAAAATTGGGTCTTTTGATCAAGTGCTTAGAGGTTAAGTTCCTATCTACCTCACAGCCTGGATTCACCTATAACACTAACGAGGGGCATCAGCTACTAGACACGTGATGTGGAGGGGTCAAAAGGGGTCGCTGTTGTACTCACTTCCATTCAGGTGCGGAGAGGGATGCGTTCTAGTTCAATACAACTACTAACCCTACCTTTCCCACCATGTTGGCTGGCGTAACATTCAAATGAGAAGTGCTTTTAATTAGAAATTCAAATTATTTTTGGCTCAAGCTAAGAGGGAGGAATGGAAATATGTAAAATATATATATACACACACACACACACACACACACATATATATATATATATATATATATATATATATATATATATATATATATATATATATATATATATATATATATATATATATATATATATATATATATATATATATATATATACATATTAGATAACTCTAGGGTTTAACTTGATTAATTATACTTACAATAGAAAACACATCAGAAGAATGGTAGCATAATTCTGGCATAATAAGATAAGAGCAAATGATGGGGAATTTACTGGAGGAAATACAATGTTGTGCCCGCTTCAAAGGGCATTGAAAACTAGGTAGTGGGGACCACTATGCACACAAGATGATATGCAGATCCACAGCTGAATAAATCCTAATCTGCAATTAAAACACTTATGGTTACTCAACCTAAACTAGCACTGCAGTGAAGGAATGGAGGAATTGCATAGAATATTCCTAGACTGAACTCGATTCCAGTGACTCTGATATCATGCGATTATGTTACACTTCTTGTCAATGCCTTGCAAATTAAACAGCACTATGCAAAGAAACAGAAAATAGTTAAAGATGAATAGGGGACGTGACTGACAAAAAAACCTTAAATCCAGGTACTTTACCTTATTTAGGAGCTGAAGTTCTCTTCTTGTGGGGACCAGTGAGAGGGAGGGCAAGTGAATTAGTTCACAACAAAAGTTACTTTGGTTACTGCCAGCCACGTGTTGGAAATAGGCAGTTTAATGGGGCAAGGGACAGGACAGGGATATCCTTCCTATGATACCGCCTGAACAATTCTAAGGCTGAGCGTCTCTCTCCATGACCCTTTATAGCTTTGGGAATTACGTTTCCCTCTTCCTAGGTGGCATTGTGATCGTGGCAGCATGGCTGCAGTTTCAAGATGGCATGTTTTCAGCCCACCAGCTGACCTGCCTCAGGTGATAATTTGCTCTGATCGGTCCGCACCTGGAATTTAAGGAATTCTGGTAGCTCTTGGACAAGAAAGAGATTAAAGTGGTTTCTCTCCAAAGGCAGTGGTGAGAGAGAGGTTATAGAGGCGAATATGCCTCCAGTGAATCATACTAAAATAAATTAATTAACTGCTTAATCCTTATTTCATTTGACTTATCGACTGGAAGATGGTGTATGAGAGGATATTCTTGATTATATATATATATATATATATATATATATATATATATATATATATATATATATATATATATATATATATATATATATATATATATATATATATATATATATATATATATATATATATATATATATATATATATATATATATATATATATATATATATATATATATATATATATATATATATATATATATATATATATATATATATATATATATATATATATATATATGTATATATATATATATATATATATATATATATATATATATATATATATATATATATATATATATATATATATATATATATATATATATATATATATATATATATATATATATATATATATATATATATATATATATATATATATATATATATATATATATATATATATATATATATATATATATATATATATATATATATATATATATATATATATATATATATATATATATATATATATATATATATATATATATATATATATATATATATATATATATATATATATATATATATATATATATATATATATATATATATATATATATATATATATGTGTGTGTGTGTGTGTGTGTGTGTGTGTGTGTGTGTGTGTGTGTGTATAAAATTGGATTCGGAATGTGTTTGTCTGGAAATAAGCCCCGCATGCTCGAAAGCAGATGTTTAAGTTCGAGAATTCAAACTGATAGTTTCTAAAAATCTGACTCTACCATTGATGCAAAACTTATAGCACCAGTGTCACATTAGTGATTTGTATTTGTATAAAAGGCGAAGCACGGGCTGTGTGCTCCAGAGCTTTTGCTATTTTGACTTTTATACTAACTTTGGTAGGATTTTACTATCAATAGATCAACAGTTTCCTTGGTTGTAATGATTATTCCATAAATATGACGAATATTTAATTACCATATTGGTAAGCATTAGCATTGCTTCAGTGCAGATATCTTAACCTGATGTTTCATAAGATATCTAAGATGAATATACAGCAGCCTCTCTCTCTCTCTCTCTCTCTCTCTCTCTCTCTCTCTCTCTCTCTCTCTCTCTCTCTCTCTCTCTCTCTCTCTCTCTCAAATTAAGTAAGAAAGTGCTTCAAGCATTACAACACCCGCAATGGGGAAATGCTTACCCTCTTTTTTTATAATAATCTTGATAATTAAAGATAATCTTTCCATTTAAGTCTTTCAATCACTAAAGTATAGTGTGATAAATGTTATGTTATGCACTCTGTCGACAGACCAGGAATAATGCATCGGCTATGACCTAATCATTCGTGATTAAAGGTACGCATTTCTGAAACAAATAAAGCAGTAATCTGAAGATTCCTTTCAAAAGCCATCAAGTTCACAGTTTATTACAAAATAATACAACGTTGTTATTTATTAGCCACTGGAGTATTGATACTTTATTTCCACTGGCGACTTCCAATGATTTTTCTAGTCTTTTCGGTTTAAATAGATCATTGAAATTAGTTTGTTTGGTGATGAATCTATCAGTTGATCAAGGTGTATTTATCCACTAATAAAGAACCTTCTGCCTGTGCTCTCCTCAGAATTAGCTGAAAATTATCTGTAATCGAGCAACATTCTTAAGAATAGCACGAAAAATATGATAGAAATGTCAGTACAGGAAAATATTTCATGAATGAAACGCTTAATTATAATCCTTCTGTCAGACAAAAGAGTATCTGTTCATTCTTCAGGTTACAAACCTCTCAGCTAAAAATGATTATTTATTTCGGTCTGAATTTAGACATCAAAGTAGATCAAAACATATGTGTGGGTTATCCTATGGGAAACGTTATTTCAAGTCAGTCTGTAGTGAATGAAGTAAATATGATGTGGAAAGCATTCCATAACCAATATTACCCCTCATACCATTTACAGTTTTTTAATAGAGGTACAGATTTTTTTTATTTCATAAAAACCTAGTTATTTCTTAACGAAATCTTTTGTTAGTTATTTCTTAATGAAATCTTTTGTTACCTTGTGATATGATTATGCCTGAGATACGTTTAACACGGTAACATTATATCATAAAATTCTAATTATTTCTATTTCTGCAACAGACTTCAGTCATAGAATGGGTAAGAATTTTAATTGTTTAACCTTTCTACAATGCGCTTATTGAAAAACAGCTTTTTTTTTTAGACTGATTTTTTCACATCTCTCTCTCTCTCTTTCAATTGGATCAGTGTTGTTTCTAACTACCTTCCTCCATCTGATTTATTCGTGTAAACTTTTTTTTTCATCTCTCGATATCAAACCGTCACGGACACAATCCAACTATTTGCAATTGTCACCCTCCCCCTCTTCCCGGCTCCTGTATCCCCTGTCCCAAATTCCACATTGTCCATTCCCAGTATTCCCTTTCCTACATGTTCCCATCTCTCCATTGCCTCTCCATTGTCATCACTCTCCTTCCTATGTATTCTGCATTTCGTTTCATGGCTTGAGGTACCATTTCTGTTACTATGCCAATATCTTCACTAATATTTCTTTAATTTGTTGTTCTTGGCATTCTTTAAATTTCTTTATTGTGTTTCTCTTCATTATTCCTCATATCCAAATTAACGTCTAAATCACAGCCAAATATGTTCTTAACAATAGCGTTTCTGACCCGTACGTCTATGCTTGTCTCCCTCAGTGTTTCCTATCGCCTTCCTTTAATCTTCAGAAATATTTCCCACCACTTTGTCTCTAGAGAACGTCTTCCATTTGTTCATCGTACTTGATATCTGTTATTTAAACTTTTGATTCATCATTATTTGTCAATATCTGTTCCAACCATATTAATTCATCCCAACCTGGACAGCAAGATAAAGAGATTAAGAAAACAAAGATGCAGTACAAGGACCCAAAGGTGGAACTGGGAAAAGCCGACAGTTGCACTAAGGGAGGTTGGGCAGCAAGAATGAAGAAAGGAGGAGGGAGTGGAAGTAAAGTGAAAGGCTTCTCCTTTACAGGTCCTGCAATGGAAAATAAATATCTAATGCAAAAGGCATTAATAGAGACAGTGACTGATTCTTATCACATGGGCCACCACATTTATGTCGCATTGAAGATGTGAGGTCTCAGTGCGCAGAATCCTGATGCAGTCCAAAATTCACGTTGAACTTGTGAGACAGTCCCCCGACATTACTGACCTAGCCCATCAATTTGTCTCTAGACCTACAGGACTGGCACTTTGTCATTTAATGGTCTCTCAGATTTTATTCAAAGAATGGCTTATCCATTTATTACCTTATCGAAACCGAATTCTTCCAAAATAATTCATATAATTTTGTTTCATATTTTACTATACATCAAACGAAAACTAATGTAATAACTTCCAGAGGGTTGTTTTTTCGTGAATATAATTTATATATATAAAAAAAGCATATTTCGGCTACACGAGTTTAGTATTTTACATAAAAATTCGAAAAATATCTGTACTGGTAATCCCATTTCAGTGTCTCTGAGATATACCAATGTCGTAAAGTATTCCTTTCTCCGAGTTCATGCCTTTCAATCAATCACTTGTCTTAATTTGAACTAAAACATTAGTATTACTGAAATAATCATTGGCTAAGAATCTGAATTCAATAATAGTCCTTATAAAAGAGAGTATCATAACATTAAGTTGTATGCTAATGCTTATCTACATTGTTTTATTGTCTTAGCCTAGCATCAACAAAGCAAATGACAACCTATTTTTTCCAGTCAAGATAGATCAAACGGAATTGTGAATAGACACACGAGAAAATAAAACATGCTTGTTCTGGAAACATCACTGTATATGTAGGAAAATGGTTTTTCATATCAATACATGATATTCAAATCTCTCACAACAAACATTTATTCCTGAAAATCAAATTGATTAAAAATTCATATGGAGATAATGTGAATTACAAACATTTATCTCGACGAACCACCAATATTTTTTTCCAGTGCAGTCTACTAAAATTTAGTAGACTGCATTGAAAAAAAAATAGTGCTGAAGTTTTTCTAAATAAACCTGTACATGGAATACTTTATAACTGAAATTTTGTTGTTCTGGGATAATAACTGTGGAAATTTTATGATTTTTTTTATTTACTAAATTCGCTAGTTCCGACCATAAAATTTAAAACAGAATGGGAAAAGGACGGAAAATTGTTGATGTATTAATTGTAAGAGAACAGAATAGCTACACCTTAACAGCAATTAGGAAGCCTACTTTCACTGTTTCTTAAATTCAATTCCTAAACTACAGCGATGTCTCCATAAAGATCATGGTTGGCTGCAACCTATTTCTAAGAGGGCTTAGGATGTATTCACATGGGTACTTAGGAAAAGAATTCGATACGAGCCCTCAACATCTAAGACAACTGCATTATTGAGAAGGCAGTTAACAAAGCGAACAAAATATACTACAGAGGCCCCACAAACAAAAAAACAAATAGATTTTAACGACAAAATAGAGCTTCATTACGACGAGAACATAAAAAATTAAAGTGAACAGCTCAAATCTACTAATCCATTTATTTTTCATTATCGCAAATCTATCGGAATTTAATTCATTAACGTTTACTTAAATGAAAAAGAAGCAGACGCCGGAGTTTACAAGATATCATGCAGTAACTGTAATGAGATTTACGTTGGGGAGACGGGTGGATCCATCTCGCAAAGATTAACAGGGCATATAAGGTCAGCACGATATGCTTTAAAGATTTTGGGGATTTTCGTACATACTAGGGATAAAGGCCATACCATAAATTTGAGTGGGGCTGAGCTGGTTTTCAAAAGTAGCTGATCGTACAAAAATAAGCTGGAATCTGCCATCATCAGTCAAACCAACAACATGAACCTGTCAGGAGGACAATGGAAATCGGATGTTACCGACAAGTTAATCCTCAGGGCTCTTCTCAAGCAGGTGTTCCAGACAATTCCCCCACCAGATTCGACGCAGACGAGAGCTAACGACGCCTGAAGCACCAGGGAATAACCTATTTTCCATCTATCCGGGTCAATGGTCATCCACATACCACCAACATCGTACTGCCACACCTGCATATGCCTTATATAACGCTTGTCACGCATCATTTGTTCATATTTTACCAGTGAACAGGGACACAAAAGAAGTGCCGGAAATATATAAATATATGTTTGTGTGGTTCTTGATTTTATGATAGGTGTTATTTGTGCTAATGCATATTTACTCTCTCTCTCGCACGACCATAGTTACCCACAAAATAGACTTATATACATTCTCTCTCTACCGCACACAATACCTCTTTGGTCTTCTCTTTCTCTTTTGCGAGTTAGAAGTCTACACACCACATTTTACTGGTAATTTGAAGACTCAGGGCATGGAAGGTGTCTTTCAGCGTTGGTAAACTGCTGTCACTGACCTCAAAAGGAAAGTTCCTACACAATTTAGGGGGACATCTCCACCATTAGGGGCTCAGACGAGCGACTTTTTATAGTTCATTCGCAGCGCCTATTCGTCAAGGGAAATGGAGGACGTGTACTTAAATGGAACCTGTCAGACAAGCAATGTTTTTCTACCCACGACAGAAAGATGTAAAATTTTCCGTTTCAGATAGTATATCAGATTTTTTTTTATTTATTTATTTATTTATTTTTGTCGCTATAGCTACCGTAGAGTAAATAATAATCAAGTGTTTTACCAGGTGGAGGGACAAATTACGAAAATCTCTGCTATGTAAACAATGAGTGTTGAAATGTTTGCTTTACGGGTTAAGAAAGTATCCGAGTCTAATGTAGTTCGCTTCCTGTGGATAATTACAGAAATACTTGACTTTCTTAGATAAATAAAAAAAAAATTTCAAGGTGACGTCTTAAGTCCTCATACAGTCTGTGAAATTGTCCCTTTATCAAATGCTGATTCAACTTGATACCCTCCCTCCACCCCCCCCTCTCTCTCTCACCTCTCTCTCTCTCTCTCTCTCTCTCTCTCTCTCTCTCTCACTGTGAGGATGGTAATGCATGAGGTTTCAACAAAATTCACTTTGAAATGTTCAAGATTTAATTCTTTAACAAATCACAATGTATTCATAGTATCCTCTGCAGTCTGGTATGACAGGTCGTAGGTAGTCTGTGAACACCGAGAAAGAGAGCGAAATAGCTGAAGAAACCTGTGGAACAAATTCTTCTGATTAAGCGTCGATGAAATGTTTCTTGTGCCCAATATCAGAATTTTTTTTGTTGCGTAATTTCGTTGCGATCTTTTCCGATATTTAAACATTCTCAACATGCCAAAGGCAGCTCACACTTTCATATGTGCCTTTCATTTTTGAAGTTTCCTCATATAAGTCATTCAGAAAATTTCATATGGTGCAATAAATTCCTATTTTGGTTTATTTCTTGGTTGTTGTACCAATGATCCACTTGACTTTAAAGTGCTTGAAAACATAATCACATTTCTGCAGTTATTTTAGTATATTTTCTCATTATCGAGAAAGCTAATCTTTTCTCGCGTTATGACCCCTCCCCCTACATTAAGATTGTCTTCACTCCCCACCCTCTGCTAGAAACTTCTCTTCACGAGTGGCAATTGCTCATGTGTTGATTAGTTCCATCTTATTCACGCTGAAGGGGTAATTCGAATGAGATATCACCAACTGACTCATTGCTGAATCGGGAAGGTGGGTCAAATTCGCTGGTATATTAAGCGGTAGCCTGCCCAGGAAAAATCCTCTGGTACAGAAGTACTTGTATGTATGTATGTAGTATGTATGTGTATATATATATATATATATATATATATATATATATATATATATATATATATATATATATATATATATATATATATATATATATATATATATATATGGGGAAATGAAATACTGGGGGTAAATTCTTACCATTTCGTCTCTATATCTAAGATTTTAGATGAAACCGGTCAGAAATTACATCCAATTTTCATCTTTCCTGTGGTACATCTGGATATATGCATCACGTGACTATGTGATATAAAAACACACACACACACACACACACACACACACACACATATATATATATATATATATATATATATATACATATATATATATATATATATATATATATATATATATATATATATATATATATATATATATATATATATATATATATATATATATATATATATATATATATATACAGTATATATGAAATCTAATATCTTTGGTATTTTAACCACAGAATGAGATAAGCAAGGCCTAAGGGGTATTAGCGAATCAACGTTAGCAACGTGAATATTCTCTTATTTTCTTCCTGGTGCGTGACAAGAAATTCTGGAAATAGTAAGCAATCAATTTAGGAGGGCTCTTACACAACTATTTAAGCGCGGTTATAAAAAAGCAAACTTAATTTAAATGGATACATTTGGCTTCATATGGCAGGATCATTTAATAATTCAAACTTCCTATAGCTAAAATAGTATGCCAAGGTGACAGTTTTGCTGCACATTTGCCCGTGAATCTCATCATTAATAATTCTGGAATTGCTTTAACGAATAAAAAGGCTAATTACTTGTGGCTAGAAAGATTATATATTTGACAACAACGTCATTAATCATCTTGGAAGTTTTGCCTGGTTTTGGAAAGGAAAATAATCGAAAATGAAAAAATTCAAAAGGAAAAAATCCAAAAACAGCCAAAACTTCCAAGATGATTAATGACGTTGTTGTCAAGTATACAATCTTTCTTAATCACAAGTAATTAGCCTTTTTATTGGTTAAAAGCAACTCGAGAAAGATTAATGAATTTCACAGGAAAATGTGCAACAAAACTGTAGCCTTGGCATACTATTGTGGCTACGGGATTTTGAATTATTAAATGATCCTTCCAAATGAGCCCAAATGTATCCATTTAATTACTTTTGCTTCGTGTAACAAAGATAACTTATAGACAGGAATTCTCTGTTTACTATAATAGAACCTTAACGACAAGCACCATTCAGTTACAAAATTACTTATACGTTGCCATTATTTTTTATGGGATAGGTACCCTAGTCGGCGTTATGGGAGTCACTTATCTAATGTTCATTACCTGTATAGGTCATCGTAAATAATTCACGGTCCTCGTGTGCCACATTCAGGCACGTAAATTTTTGATGGGATGATAGTCGGCGTTATGGGGAGTCTTTGTTATTTGATCATCTGCTTCGACAAGGCCGATTGTCCTTCGATCCGAGGCATCGCTGCCACATTCAGTTACAAAATTACTTATACATTGCCCTTATTTTTGATGGGATAGGTACCCTGGTCGGCGTTATGGGAGTCACTTATCTAATGTTCATTACCTGTATACGATCATCTGCACGGCCCTCGTGTGCAGGCACGTAAATAATTCTACGGGGTCTTTGCTATTGTCCTTCGATCCGAGGCATCGCTGCCCTCAACTTATTCAGCTTCATCTGATCCTTTGATGATCTCTTCCCGCAAAGGTGTTCAGCTTCTCTAAGTTTATCTTGTTCCAGTTTTCCTGCCATTCAAGAAGAATTGATAGAAATTCTAGAGTACTAGTCAAACTGCTAGTATAAATTCCATTGTCTAGTTAGCTTTGATTTTTAATATTTTTACATAGTTTTGAGATGACTATCTCCCTGCGAAGCCTCTAATTAAAAACACTTATATGAAAATCAGTCAATAGGCAACGTTCCGTTGGATATTTTCCATAAATCTTTTATAATAAAACAACGGACTTTTGTCATGAAATTTGTAATATACTGTTCACGGGTCTTGTAATTCGGGATGCCTGCCTATTTACGAATACTGCAACATTTGCGGTATATATTTTTCGTATAATAAAGAGAAATTAAGATCTTTAAGGAGAGATATTATAAGTTTTGAGAGGATAGACAATCAATTCATTAACTTGAGGCGTCATAAACGAATTCCTTGTTGAAATTCCTACAATAAAAAATACAGCGGTTTTTAAATTGTGAAGTAATGAATGGGGAAGTTAAATGAACTGAAAGGTTATTGTCAAAATAAAAACAATAAAAACATAAAACACTACATATTCCGCTGTAAAAGCAATATAACAGTATAATAAAAATTGGAGAAAATTATATATGTGCAAACTTTCACGGTATTGTCTCAACCGGCACTTACGCACGGACTTAGATCTCGGTGCCATTAAGGACAAGATGGAGGGCGCACCGTGAACTGTTTACTCTGCACTTATCACACACGGAAAGTTCAATGGAAAAGGGTAGGATCTCTCTCTCTCTCTCTCTCTCTCTCTCTCTCTCTCTCTCTCTCTCTCTCTCTCCATATCCTGGTTGAAGCGGAATTAGATCCAGTTGCACAATCGTTCACACACACACACATATATATATATATATATATATATATATATATATATATATATATATATATATATATATATATATATATATATATATATATTATATATATATATATATATATATATATATATATATATATATGATTATTATCACTTTTGTACGTGATTCATTTATCTCACATTACCACAGGTGAAAAATAAGAGACAGGGTGTAGGTCCTGACCGGTTTCGACTTTATTTCCAAGCCATTGACGAAGGACTGATACAGAGTATAAGAACTCACAAATATATATACTACAGGAACAGTACTGTCGAACATACACAACCGTTAAAGACTACATATCCACCCACAGGACGGTGTCGAGGTGGGAGTGGCCTTCAAAACTCATTTGGCTAAAAATCTCAATATACTCTCAGGGGATAATACTGATAAACATACCGACCATAGGCGACCTCAGATCCACACCTGACAGGTGTCGGGGAGACGGAGTTTGGAAACTCATTAACACTACTGCCCCTGTACTGTGTTTACAAATGTGACAATCCTATTTTCATACATCTCTACTGCCTGCCTTAAAATTTAAACAATTTACAAATTTCTTTTGACATTAAAGGATCAAGTTTATACATCCCAGTTTTGACTTTATTTCATATTGTGGTTGTAACTTTTTTTATAAAGCTAGATTCAATGGTATTCCTTTCCAGTGCATTATTAGAATATACAATACTTTTTGCCCCTTCCCAGTTGATAGCATGATTGTTTTCACTAACATGTACGAAAATACCACTGTTCCCCTGTGCACATCTCACACGTTTCTTATGCTGTTCAATTCTTTTTTCCAGTGCTTTCCCCGCTTGGCTAATATAAAAGTTGTCACAAGACTTGCATGGAATTTTATATACACACCCTTTAGTATTGCCAAGGGAGTTCTTGATAAGTACATTTTTCATTGTTTTATTGTTCATAAATACGATATTAACACCAAAATTCTTAAGAAGATGGGAGATATCTTTCATATTATTATTATAAAGCAGTACCAGCAATTTTTCTGTGTTGTAAGGTTCTTTTTGGTTTTGATACATAGTCTTTTTTGCCGCTTCAAATGCACTGTTTAATACACTGTCAGTATATTTCAATTTCTTGCCTGCATTCCTAATCTTATCTATTTCCTCATCAATATATTTAGGGCTACATACCCGTAATGCTCTTAAAAACATAGATGAAAACACTAATTTTTTAACTTTATTGTTTTGTTCAGAATAGAAATGCACACAGGAAAATAATTAGTGGGTTTTCTTTACACATTATATTTAAATATATATATTTCTTATATGAGGATATCCAAATGGGCAAGCACCCACCGTTTTCCATATATAGTGAATTTAATTGATGGTACTAATTGATTTAACATTTGCAAAAAGTTATTTACATCTTGGTTCTCTGGTCATACACAAATTATGTCTACAACATACCTAAACCATGTTACATTGCGTGGGATTATGTTGTTTAATATTTACGTATATATATAATCATATATATATATATATATATATATATATATATATATATATATATATATATATATATATATATATATATATATATATATATATATATATAAATGAAGGCAAACAACTACTGAGTGGACGTTAGATTTTCTTCATACTCTTCCTTTTGAGCAGGCTTTGAAAAATGTACAAGCGCATCCAAAAGTGTGAAGAGTCTGGATATAATTAGAGAGGGCATCAGATATCCTTGGGGATGGGGATCTAGTAAAAGGAACAGATGCGCCTGGAATCCATCACACTTGGCTGTTCCAAAACATAATATAAATCTTTGATAGGTTTTACAATATATTATATAACTGGCTGACAGGCAGAGAGGAGTCAATTAAAGGTTTATTCGGGAAGATCGACCACTCAAAAACAAGATGAATTTTTACGTGGTTATAAAGTAAACACTTAAAGAACCTTTGGTAACCATGCTGAACAAAAGTTTAAAATAAACGTTTTCACTTGCTATTTAAGACATGTCTGAATACCTGAATTATTTGAATGTGTCTGTCACTTGATGTTAAAATGTGCCTGCAGCCACAAAGCAAGAAGAGAAAGATAAATTGCTGTTTAGAAAAACCTCTGTCACTTGCTATTTTACTCATTCTATCCCGGCTGATTTGAGAGTGGCTCTCCCCGACCAGAAATGTCTGTGAAACCCTAACTGTTTTGAAACTAACAGAAAACTAGAAAATCTTATTTGAGATGTGTGACTGGACTAATAGTGCACGTTTGATTGTATTGTAAACTTGTCCAGTGGACAAATGTGAAAATGTTGTGACCGCGTTTCGGATATGGTCTGTGTCACTCTGCCATTTGAATAGTGTCACTTGCCGTTTAAGATTGTGTCGTCCCATTAAATTCTGAAAATATTTGTGTCTGCCTCAAAATCATTTGCTATTTAGATGTATTGTTTATGGAGCTGTTCAGATGTTAGCCATGTGGCAATTTTCCTGCTCGTTATAAGAGAAAAATTTGACCGGTCTTAAAAAAGACAATACAATCTTCATCACAAAAGCTGATAAGTCCGAATTTTATTGTAATTTTTAGAGACTCTGAGATTGATCAGACAAAGCTTTTTGGATGATGATACTATAAAGGGACGAGTAAGATGCAGGTTCAAGTCATTCACTAATTCTTTGACACAAAATCTGTGACAGGTCAAGAATTCTTGAGTAAATGACATTTGACATTAGATAAAAAAAACAGAGGGACGTCTATACAGTCAGATTGTTTTCTAAGTCAACCAAAAGATATGGTTAACAGTTCTATATACTGAATTGGAAGAGATTTCATATACATATGGTTAGAAAGCTTGCAATGCATTTACATACATTAGTATTTACAGTTCTTGACAAGGACATAAAGTATTTTATAAAAATGCATAAAGACTGTTTGAATCAAAGCAGCTGGGTCAGTTTCCTGAGTCTCAGTACAACATGCAGTTTTGTGTTTTTTTGAGGATGCCCTGAGGGTTGCCGGCGACAGCTCTGGACGCGGTTTATTTTCTTTTTCCTTTACGTTACCTCCAGATGACTGTTATGGACCCTCGGGTTTATCCTTTCTTCAAAATAAACCTGAGAAGTACGACTCTCAAGGGAACACAGAACACTGGATGTGTGAGAAAGAGAGTCTCAATGAGTTGAAATTGGCAGATTTTTACATGAAACGATTGAACTGGTGGGACCGGCGACTTTTCTTGGGTTACCACAGATGGTTGCTGGATTGTTAAACCATCTTTTATGCCTTTTTTCAGCCAGAAATTACTTGTCAGAACTTCAATCTTTCTATAAAGGCAAAAGGAAGTGATTGTTTTGAAATCTCTTCCTAATCTTGAATAACTTGTTCCAATGTTTGATTGCTGTTTCATGGAGTTTGTGTCAGTAAATTAGTTTCCTATGTCCGTAAACAGGCCAGTTATTTGGGACTTTTGCTCTGATTCCAGTTGATCAAACAAGGATCAATTCACCACAGGTGAAGATTTGTTAGTTTTGATGTTTTGGACTCTTTTTATATTCTCTTTTTTGATCTAATTAACAATACTTATCCATTAAATTAAGATTATTTGTGCCTTAGTTTTTCACTCACTAGGTTGTGATTTGTGATTGCAAGTTTATATTCAACCTCTTTTCCATTCTTACCAGGGCCTTGGGATTCGGTTCTTATTCTTGAATGGGCATACACTTTATCAAGTTTCTTCTTCTTATTTTGAATTTTTTGTAATATTTTTTATCTTATATCAATTTTACTCATTTTAAAGTTTATAAATATTTGATGGGCCTCTAGCTGTTTCGCCTGCTCATTTTTGATGCATAAAAATTTAGTCTCTAATTTGAATAACCAGGTACCATTCATTAAAATGAGAAGTAGAAAAAATTTCAAAACCCTCTCTTGAATGTCCATGCCAGTCGAAGTATCATTTCAAAATTCAAATTCAGTATTTATGTTAGAGCTAACCAACAACTAAAGATGGCTGGGAATGTCTATTCAATAGTACATTTTAATAATGATTCCATTTTGTTCTCAGGTTTTGTGCATTCCATAATGTCAGTCCCAATATTTGATAAAAAAATGAATACATAATCTGTAAGCGACAGCTCTATGTTACACATTTACATATACATTTACACTGAACATTTGCAAAAAGTAAAATTCTGTCAGTAACTTGCAAAATTTCGAAGGGAAAAATATTCATCAAACGAAATTTTAGACTTTAACCATAAAATCAAAATATCTCTTTTATCAAATACTATTTTCGTCTATAATAACATGCGAAAAGGGAACCAACAAACAAAACGTGGTCTTTAGCAAACAACAACCTGTTACAAATAACAAGTTAGGCAAGGCCATTTTTATTCAATGCAGAGGATGTGGGAGAAAAGTCCAGGAGATTTTCTGACAAAACGCGCGGACAACATCATGGAAACCATTCAAAATAACTACTAAACTTGATCACCTTATTTGGAAGTGATTGCCAGATCAATCAAATTTAGATTTAAAGATAAGAATAAAAGTTACAGTGTTACTTCTCACTAATAAAACCGATTCAAGATATCAGCCCCAAAAATAGAAATGAAAAAAAAAAGTATAAAAATAAAAACACAATAATTAACAAATTAGCATCTACAAAAATTTTCTGTTAAATTCAAACAGGTTAACAGTTTTTCCAAAATGTTTATTCACAATAAAGAGATGAAACTGGCCCTCAGAAAGAAAAAGGAAAACGATAAAATGCGGAAAAGGAGATGCAATGAAAACGAGCCAGTTTTGGTGGAGTTTTCTTGTATAATTAGTGCCACCAGTGCACCTCACGGGGTGTACTGTAGTCAGTTACTAAAGGTTATTAAAACCTCTCAAAGATTCGGCCCCTGTTTGCAACCCCTTCCATTCTTCAAGTGTATACCTCCATTCAGGTGCATCTGTTCCTTATAATTCCAACAAAGGATATCACCCACTACTGACAATCTTTCTGAAGTGCAACTCCTTTTGAGGTTTTCCTCCTTCAGCCCTTTCAAGAGATACCTGCTCTCAATTTTCGAAGGATGCTCAATAACTTCATAGGTCCCACTCTGTTACCCTTGGCCTTTGGCCTAAACATATATTCCATCTTTTATTCCTTTATTTATTTTTCTGTTTTAATGAATCGCGAGTCAAAGCAATCCTGCAGGATGTGATCTTAAACCCCCTTCCTAAAGATCACACACAGAGTGACACAGACTGACAAGTACGACTGAGTTATCGGCTCATGGAAATTCCTAAACATCCTGTTCACTTTCCTTTTTGTTGCTTTTTTTCTTTTTCCTTTCTGCCTAAGAACTCATATTTTTCCGTGTAACCACCTAGTCTAACTGTAATTTCAAT
>NC_089742.1:4374049-4376549 GCF_040412425.1 Macrobrachium rosenbergii | reverse complement strand
CTTTTAAACTTTTAACCAATCCCTCCACGAAACAATCTTCCCTTTGTCACAATCTTGCCTGTATCCCTGCTTTGCCATTTACGTACTTCGAATTCGAGTAAAGATCCGGATATAACAATGTTTATCCCTCCACCAGTGCAATCTAAGGGATATTTAAGTATTTAAGTTAAGTGGAAAACAGAGCTAGTTAACTTTGGGCACATATAATTATGTGTTCATCGTTAACGCGCATGCAGCTCCAATCCTCAGATTATATTTACGTGCTTTCATCAAAGCACCTTCTAGGATACGTTACATGTTGTATTTAAGAACATATCTCCCGTAATCTTCCGTAGGGAGACTCCATTTCCCTTAATTTGAGCAGGGCTAATGAAACGTCTCTTTCAGGAGAGACTGAGACACACGTGGTACAATTGCAATAGATTCCTTGCTTCCTTCCCCGCCTGCCACCATTGCCTGGTCGTAGTTAGAAGTTCCGTTGTGCCAACCACTTTCATGAAGTATTTCCTCCATCCTGGAACACCATCATATGCATTAATATTCCACGTAATCAGGGCAGACTTAATGTAATTAGTGTACCATTGAACTGATTATTGCCGACTGAATTAATTATTATCATTGACCTGATTATTGCAGATTGGCCCCATTTCTATCACCTTGCTTGTTGCCAATTCCTGTCATTATTGTTACTGTGCCCTGTTCTGAATCTGTCCCTCAGTGATTTTTGTCATATGGTGTCTAACTGTTGATTTGCTAATGTTAATTTGCTAAGTTCTGTAAATAAATCACTGTAAATTGGCAAACGAATTCTAAATTCCAGTATGGCGACCTTCCACCTTCAATTATAACTCCAGGAAAATTCTGATGTAAGTCTTCACTTAAATCCCCCTTTTTTTACAAACTGGACTCCCTTGGATTTGTGGCAGCATCAATTATAATTTTGTGTGTAAATTCTCATCTCCCTTGTCAGTATGTAACAATATATATATATATATATATATATATATATATATATATATATATATATATATATATATATATATATATATATATATATATATATATATATATATATATATATATATGTGTGTGTGTGTGTGTGTGTGTGTGTGTGTGTGTGTGTGTGTGTGTGTGTGTGTGTGGGGTGCACGTGTGTGTGTTGGTAGGGGTGTGTTTGCACAGTATGTTTCGAGAAATTGATGAAAAGAGAATATTTTCGGTTTGCGCACCGAAGTTTGAAAACAGAATATTGATCCTCACCAAAGATATGCCAGACTGTTAGGATGGCCTTTGAGTGAGCTTGGGCCAAAAGACACTCTCCCTGATAGGATTTTAATGCCACATGTTCAGGAAAGCTCTTCCATAAACTGCCCCAATCTCTTCCATTTACTTGTTTGGATCCTTCTGGACGTCATTGAAGAGAAGGATTTACGGCAGGAAAATGTTCCTGGAGAAGAGTAGGATTGAGGTGTCTGACAGAAGTAAAAGGTAGTTATGGTCCGACAGGAATTTTCCTAAATATTATAAATTATAGACAAATGCTAAATTATAAAACTGAAGGTTATAGATTTGATGGGATTTTACACAAATATGATAACAAAAATAAAGTAAGTAGGCTAGTTTGGCTGGAATTTTTATATTGGCATTCTCGAAACATTTGACGCCGATCAACTTACCTTACTATCTTTTTTCTTCGACCTATATTTGCATGTTGAAATAAGTTATATATTAAAATAATAACAGATTTCCAAGATTTTTGTGAACAGGTTAAACGTCTGATTTACTGGAATCGAAAATGCGGGTGATATCACTAACTTCTACTAGTTTTGTGTGTGTGTTTTTTTAATAATATATATAACTTTTATTTTAGCAGGTTTGCAATCGTAAAAGAAAGATTATTCTTGAATGCTCTCCGTGCAGTTGCTTCGTTATGGCGTTATTTCCTCCAGACCGGAAATACTGTGGCATAATTGCAAAGAATTTGTTAGTCTTCCCAGTTAGATCACCAAAATCCAGTTTCCCAGGTATACTAAATTATTCTTACTATCCCTTTCCATTAAAGCACAAAGTCCCTTGTTTCAACTGAGAATTAAACCATGTACTTAGCAGTGAGTCAGCTATAGTACATAAACGCCATGATCTAGGTGATGCCACTAGAAAACTCGTCCTTCAAGTGAAATACAGGAATAACCTCTTCTTGATTCGCTCCTGCTATGATGGAAAATCTTCAGGATAATATATATATATATATATATATATATATATATATATATATATATATATATATATATATATATATATATATATATATATATATATATATATATATACATACACATATATACACACACACACACACACACACACACACACACACACACACATATATATATATATATATATATATATATATATATATATATATATATATATATATATATATATATATATATATATATATATATATATATATACATATACATATATATATATATATATA
>NC_089742.1:4344049-4366549 GCF_040412425.1 Macrobrachium rosenbergii | reverse complement strand
CTATTTGCTGTTTTAAGTAGGCCATATATACCATAATATTCCCAACTATTTTAATATAGTACAGACCGTCATTCACGACGGGATGTAAACGTTTTGTTAGATTTAGGTGACAGCCAGGAAGTTCTTTGACGAGATAAACAGTACCTTCCAGGAAATCGATCAATCCTCTGGAGCAGAATATAAGTTGTTTACAAACAGTCTCCATGACAATGACAACTAAGGGTCACCACCTAAACCTGAACCACACTTATATCCCTGCATTATCATCCTCGACTCTCCCATGTAATTATCAACCAATAGCTACCTCTCCTCCTTGAACCTTTTATTGGCTGCCATTCAATGACCTGTCTAGGTACCTGCTCTACCCGTTAACCTGATGACATCACTCCGTCCAAAAGTTTGCCGAGAACTCTGATTGAGTCCAACTTGATGTCCCCCTTACACTGTCACGCTGAAGATTGTCTTATCCAGCTACTGATCTTCTGCGCGCTGATGTCTTGCTAGCCCGTCAGCATCCTTTATACTTGATCTCATTTCCTCTATGGTGGGGAACTCTAAGTGACAAAATTTCCATTGACACCCTACTGTGGAAACCTGGCTCTACAAACCTCACGTCTTGTCCACGGACTTAGGCAATGTGACTGGAAGTTGTTTGTCGGCCTCACCAAATTTTATCTTACCTGTTCTCCACCTGTTCTCCTATTCTTCGATTCCCGTAACCTTTTACCGTCCCTCAGAGAATGTTGTGATTTTGTTATAAATAGTGGAATACTAGTGTTAATTTGTGTATGAGTTTTACCTTAACTGTTACAAACCAATGTTTTAATATTTTGCTTACACACTCCAGGCTCATTATTACTCGAGTCCCTTTCATGTTTTCAACACTCCTGCTATTGCAGATTCGTGGTTCTAGTACCTGTCATGTGATATCAACTGTAGATCAGTGGTGCCATCTTCCTGCATACCCCAGGTGCCATACCGGGTCAAGTTATTCGGACTATCAGTGCCGCTCCATTCTCGCTTAATACCCCGTCATGTGCATTCTTCGGATCCTTACTCATACCTATCGTTTGTTAGCCTAAGAAGGCCTAGTGCTAAAGCTTGCAGTTTTATGGCCCTTTTTGTAGTGTTTGTGATTCTATTAACGTAACTTTGGTATTGCCATGGACCTCAAATGATAACTATTGTCAATATTCCATCTCCTAATATCTTTTAGTGATTTATACTATTTAGTGGACAACAAAAGTTTACTTCCATTCCTTATTCTATTAATAATTCTGAGTATATTCACTGTACAACTTTTCTGCTCACCGGGCGGAGCGCACCTTAGTCAGGTGTTGTTATCAAAAGGTCAAAATTAAAGCCATCTTTTTATTCTCATGGCAGTACAGATGTGACACTTTACATACATACATACACACACACACACACACACACACACACACATATACATATATATATATATATATATATATATATATATATATATATATATATATATATATATATATATTTATATATATATATATATATATATATATATAATATATATATATATATATATATATATATATATATATATATATATATATATATATATATATATAATTAATAAGCTAAATGTCATTTAATGTCCAATTCGCTATACTTAAGGAATATCACCAAAGGATAATTATAAGTGATAGATGGCTTGGTACCCAAGCGACTCGAACACTCGACAGTACGAGCTAGTGACATACGGGCAAAATTCAAAACCATTCGGCTACCAAGAAAGGTATAATTTAATACCGACACTGCTGTACATATACCCGTCAAGCCAGGGGATTTGCACTTAGTGTCGGCATCAACCCACCCACACCATGACAGATGATTAGCACGTTTGGTACACTTAGCTATTTATGAATTTTTATTAAATCACAATGACATTTTGTTTACAAATATTAAGCTTCAAATGTGAATTGATATCTAATTGGTGCTACTTTGGGAATGTGACTAAAGGGGAATTGTAAGTGATAAATGGTTTGTTACCTAAGTGACACAACACTCAACAGTACGAACCAACGACTTCCAGTAGATGTTCAAAGCCCCTCGGCTATCAACGGAGGTATAAAGTGGAAATGTGTTTATAAAAATTACATACGTATCTACTAAAAAGTGAGAGCATATTCTATATATATATATATATATATATGTATGTATATATTTATATATATATATATATATATATATATATATATATATATATATATATATATATATATATATATATATACATATACATATATGTATATATATATATATATATATATATATATATATATATATATATATATATATATATATATATATATATATATATATATATATATATATATATATATATATATTATATATATATATATATATATATATATATATATATATATATATATATATATATATATATATATATATATATATATATATATATATATATATATATATATATATATATATATATATATATATCACACATTACCACAGGTGAAAAATAAGAAAGCAGGTGTAGGTCTGACCGGTTTCGACTTTATTTCAAGCCATTGACGAAGGACTGATACAGAGTGTGAGAAGTCACAAATATATATACTACAAGAACAGTACTGACGAACATACACAACCGTTAGAGGCTCCATATCCTATTCAGGCCGGTGTCGAGGTAGGTGTCCTTTAAAACTCATTTGGCTAAAAATCACAATAGACTCTCAGGGGACATTGCTGATAAACAGACCATACCCCACCTCAGATCCACACCTGACAGGTGTCATGGAGGCGGGTTTGGAAACTCATTAACATTACTACCCTCGTACTGTGTTTACAAATATGATAATCCTATTTTCATATATCTCTACTGCCTACCTTAAAGTTTAAACAATTTACAAATTTCTTTTTGATATTAAAGGATCAAGTTTATACATCCCATGACTGATATTCATATTATGGTTGTAACTTTCTTTTATGAAGCTAGATTCAATGATGTTCCTTTCAGTGCATTATTAGAATATACAATCCTTTTGCCCCTTCCCAGTTGATAGCATGATTGTTCTCACTAACATGTACAAATATACCACTGTTCCCTTGTGCATATCTCACATTTCTTATGTTGTTCAATTCTTTTTTTTCAGTGCTTTTCCCGGTTTGGCCAATATAAAAGTTGTCACAAGACTTACACAGGAATTTTATATACACACCCTTTAATATTGTCTGGGGAGTTCTTGATAAGTACATTTTTCATTGTTGTATTGTTCTTAAATGCGACATTAACACCAAATTCTTAAGAAGATGAGGATATCTTTCATACTATTATTATAAGGCAGAACAAGCAAATTTTTGTGTTGTAAGGTTCTTTCTGGTTTTGATACATAGTCTCAAATGCAAATATCAAGAATAATGTGGACCTGATAAATAAACTAAATAGTGTAAGATTAATAGTGAATCAGGCTTGTAAGCTTTGATGTTGTATCACTATTCACAAAGGTGCCAATAGATGATCTGATGGCGTTTTTATCTACCAGTTGTTAGAAGAACACACAGCTGGATATCCCATTTTCTAAAAGTACTTTAATTGAACTGATTAAATTATGTGTAAAAATTGTAAATTTGAATTTAATGATAAATTTTACTCACAAAATTTTGGTATGGCAATGGGAAACCCTCTATCCCCAGTGTTAAGTAACTTATATATGGAATTTTTTGAAAAGAAGATATTAAACAACATAATCCCACGTAATGTAACATGGTTTAGGTATGTTGACGACATAATTTGTGTATGGCCAGGGACAAGATGTAAAAACCTTTTTGCTAAGTTAAATCAATTAGTACCATCAATTAAATTCACGATGGAAATGGAAAATGATGGGTGCTTACCGTTTCTGGATGTCCTCATACGAAGAAATAGTAGTGGGTTTAAATATAGTGTGTATAGAAAACCCACTAATATTTCTTCCTATAATACATTTCTATTCTGGACAAAGCAATAAGGTTAAAAAAAGTCAGTGTTTTCATCTATGTTTTTAAGAGCATTACGGGTATGTAGCCCTCAATATATTGATGATGAAATAGATAAGATTAGGATTGCAGGCAAAAAATTGAAATATCCTGATAGTGTATTAAACAGTGCATTTGAAGCGGCAAAAAGACTATGTATCAAAACCAGAAAGAACCTTACAACACAAAAAATTTGCTTGTTCTGCCTTATAATAATAGTATGAAAGATATCCCTCATCTTCTTAAAATTTTGGTGTTAATGTCGCATTTAAGAACAATACAACAATGAAAAATGTACTTATCAAGAACTCCCCAGACAATATTAAGGGTGTGTATATAAAATTCCGTGTAAGTCTTGTGACAACTTTTATATTGGCCAAACCGGAAAGCACTGGAAAAAAGAATTGAACAACATAAGAAATGTGTGAGATATGCACAAAGGGAACAGTGGTATATTTGTACATGTTAGTGAGAACAATCATGCTATCAACTGGGAAGGGCAAAAAGGATTGTATATTCTAATAATGCATGGGAAAGGAACATCATTGAATCTAGCTTCATAAAAAAGTTACAACCATAATATGAATATCAGTCAAGGGATGTATAAACTTGATCCTTTAATATCATAAGAAATTTGTAAATTGTTTAAACTTTAAGGTAGGCAGTAGAGATATGAAAATAGGATTATCATATTTGTAAACACAGTACAGGGGTAGTAATGTTAATGAGTTTCAAACTCCGCCTCCATGACACCTGTCAGGTGTGGATCTGAGGTGGGGTATGGTCTGTTTATCAGCAATGTCCCTGAGAGTCTATTGTGATTTTTAGCCAAATGAGTTTTAAAGGACCTCCTGCCTCGACACCGGCCTGAATAGGGATATGGAGCCTCTAACGGTTGTGTATGTTCGTCAGTACTGTTCTTGTAGTATATATATTTGTGACTTCTCACACTCTGTATCAGTCCTTCGTCAATGGCTTGGAAATAAAGTCGAAACAAGTCAGGACCCTACCGCTTCTTATTTTTCACCTGTGGTAATGTGTGATAAATGAATCACGTACAAAAGTGATAATAATCATATATATATATATATATATATATATATATATATATATATATATATATATATATATATATATATATATATATATATATATATATATATAAATAAATACATAAATATAAATATATATATATATATATATATATATATATATATATATATATATATATATATATATATATATATATATATATATATATATTTATATATATAGAATATGTTCTCACTTTTACTAAATACGTATGTAATTTTATAAACACATCTCCACTTTATACCTCTCATATATATATATATATATATATATACATATATATATATATATATATATATATATATATATATATATATATATATATATATATATATATATATATACATATATATACATATATATATATATATATATATATATATATATATATATATATATATATATATATATATATATATATATATATATATATATATATATATATATATATATATATATATATATATATATATATATATATATATATATATATATATATATATATATATATATATATATATATATATATATATATATATATATATATATATATATATATATATATATATATATATATATATATATATATATATATATATATATATATATATATATATATATATATATATATATATATATATATATATATATAAGCAGAATATGCTCTCACTTTTACTAGACACGTATGTAACTTTTATAAACACAATTCTACTTTATACACTCTCATATATATATATATATATATATATATATATATATATATATATATATATATATATATATATATATATATATATATATATATATATATATATATATATATATATATATGTATATATATATATATATATTATATAAATGTATATATATATATATATATATATATATATATATATATATATATATATATATATATATATATATATATATATATATATATATATAAATATATATATATATATATATATATATATATATATATATATATATATATATATATATATATATATATATATATATATATATATATATATATATATATATATATATATATATATATATCTTCTTCTTTTATCGTGCTTTTTTTCCCATTTTGTATGGGGTAAGCACGATACCTTCTTTGAAGGACTTTTGATTTGGCTTTGGGGTAGACCTTAGTCTTGATCAGGCTGCCCTGCCTGACATCGCTCAGACCCCGGTAGCATATGGTACATGTATCATACCAGTCCCCAACGCCCTTTCTCCCAGCAACAATAAGTGTTGTTGCGGTAAGTGGACAGTTCGAGACGTGTGAGGTGTTTGTTATGTTTTTAGAAGATGTTGGAGTGGCTTTGTTTTGTGTATGTATTAGTCTGTAACACCCATTTGCTTTTAAACAAACCTATCCATTGATTACATACATAATCCCGGGGTGTCTACACGGATAGCAAAGTGTCCTCCTCTCTGACTGGTCGGCTGCTGATTTGAACCCACTCCACAGACCTCTACGAAGTCAGAAGCTGCTGCTGTAACCGACTGTGCCATGGAGGCTCCATATATATATATATATATATATATATATATATATATATATATATATATATATATATATATATATATATATATATATATATATACATATATATATATATATATATATATACACACAAACATAACTAAGGTGCAGATAGGTGAAGACCAAGGACGACATCAAATCACAGGTGACTAAGGAAACAGGCCATTTTCTATATTTTCTCATCTTTATTCCGATGTTTCGTAATATTACTCTTATTACGTCTTCTGGGAATCTGTCAATAAACATCATAAAATTATAAAACAAACTTTAAAAAATGTTTAAAAAGCAGTAAAAAGACTAAAATTTACAATTACGAAGATATATTTAAAAGCTAAGACCGCCGACCAACCTTCAGTTTAGAGAGAGGAAGACTGAATGGCACAAGAGAAAACAGAAGGAGACACGTCAACTAAGATACAGTTGGATCGAAGATGTTTGGGTATTCAACTGGGGAACAAGCTGCTTATTGAGCAACGACTCAAGAATGGGTAGTTCATGAGGATTTTGCGTTTGTCCTATGATGCAAAAATCATCTCTCTCGATATGAGTTTTGCAGAATTTTGCATGATTCCTGATATTCGAATGCTCAGGGTTGGAAAACCTACTTCCTGTGCGAAAACTTATTCCGCGATGAGAATCGATTCTGACCCTCAGTAACCTCTTCGTAGATCCCACATAAGTCCCAAAGTTACACTTTGGGCAGGTATATTTATATACTACATTAGGGGTCAGGAAGGGACTTAACCAATCTTTACACTTAAAGAAAGACCCAGTGGTTAAGGGATTTTTCGGTATTAGTTTAATACTGACTGCATTATAATGATTTTGTATGATTTGGATAAACCTTTTCCTGAACACCGTGGTAATAATAGGTAAAATTTACTTTACATTACACAAATTTGTGAAGACTTTTACAAAATCACCCCTAATTCAGCTGCTCGAGATTCACAAAGCACACTTTTTTTTTGTTAGGCGCTGTTATGGATATATAGACTTGTTACCGCTATTATCAGATCTCAAAAGGTAAGATTAACATCAGTGACCACACAAATATTTTATGTTCATAACTTCACTCTTTTGAAGAAAGGGAGAGAGAGAGAGAGATAAAGGGAACCACACGAAAGGTTTCTGAAATCAGAATGAGCAAATTTTTAGGATTCAAGCAAGAAACAAGATCCACAAAAAATTATGTCATTAGAAAACATGATGTAATCGATCGAGTTGTGCTTTTACTCTCAAAAAGGCGTACGTGACTCAAACAGAAAATTGTATGGAATGCGATCAGAACATTACATGTAACATTGCGAAATCATTCATCTTTTTCTCGTATGGAGGAAAAATCCTTCACAACTCAATTGTTATCTCTCGCTTGTTAATGCTTAACTCAAAACAAAGCCCTTACTTATCTTAACCAATGACAGCTGAATCAAAACACAGCATCTGGTCTAATTCGAATCTCTCTTTCTTCCACTATGTATTATTAAAAGCATATTATTAATTCTTTTGAGATCTTACATTACAAAGACATTCATGTATAACTAATACTAATATTCAGAATACATGACAATTAGAACAGCATACAGTAAAGATATAAAAGTCGTGGAATGATACACGTATTATAAGGCAATATCATGAAAATATATATATCTATATATTTATCTATCTATCTGTCTATCGATCTATCTATCTATCTATCTATCTATGCATATATATATATATATATATATATATATATATATATATATATATATATATATATATATATATATATATATATATCTATATATATATATATATATATATATATATATATATATATATATATATATATATATATATATATATATATATATATATATATATATATATATATATATATATATATATATAAATAATATATACATATATATTATATATATATATATATATATATATATATATATATATATATATATATATATATATATATATATATATATATATATATATATATATATATACAATAACTGACCAACCTAGCACTGCCCAGAAAAACTCTGAATATCTGAATAACAACCTGCAGGCAGGCCTGTTAAAATTCTAACAGTCTACAGGTAGTGGGAGGAAGAGGGAATGGGGAGGGGAAAGGGGAGGAAATAGGGAAGAAGGAGGGGGAAGGTGAAAGAAGTAAGAAGATAGGGGAGGAGGGGGAATGGGAAGAGGAAGGAGGGGGGAGGGGAACGATAGGGGAAATAGAAAGGAAAGATTGAGGGGATGGGATGGGAGGGTGAATGGGAGGGGAGGGAACGGAGAGAGGGAAGGTAGGAGGAAGGAACGGGGGAAGGAGAGGGGAAGAAAAAAAGAAGGGAAGAGGGAAGGGGGGGAGGGTGAGGGGAAGATAAAAGGGAAGAGGAAGTCACGTTCCCCTTTTAGAAAAGAATAAACATCACTGAGCAAAGACAATAAATAAAAAAATCTTATATTTCTACGATACTACTCAGGTAAGTCTGTGTATGTGTATGTGTGTGTGTGTGTGTGTGTGTGTGGTGGGTCGGCGGGGAAAGAAGTACTGTTTCCCTTTCAACAGTAGACGGAAGTTTTATCAATTACGTGAAATCCACTGCACATCAAACCGAAGAAAATTTGTTCTAGATATGATGATGGTAACACCTCAAGGAAGTTACTTAAGAATTTGTATTTTATTGGCAATGTATAATTAAGATTTGTTTGGCTTATGATAAACATTAAAAATGTGGTAATTTCGTCGCAAGTGAGTTTTTAATAAAGGAGTAGACCTGTCACAGAAGCATTTGGTCTACTAAATATGCTTGCGTGGATGGTGATGAATCAGTTCTTGGTCTCCAAAGTTGTGCCGGTAACTACATTTTTTTGTGTGGATTAAGTACTTAGGTATGATGATGGTAATACCACAGGGTACTTAAGAATTTGTATTTTATTAGCAGGGTATGATTAAGATACGTCTGGCTCAAGATGAACACCGAAAAAAATGTGGTAATTTCAATGCGAGTAGTTTTTTAATGAGGGGGTAACACTCTGACAGAAACAGTTGGTCTGTTACTAATTTTTTCCGCAGCAAGAATTGTAAGGGCTGACTATTGTGATGGTAGAAGTTATATTTTGAATTACATTACTTTATAACTGAATTAAAATATTCTAATACAGCCAAACACCTGTTTAATTTTTGGATGTACTAAACTGATTATAGGGTTTACAGTAGGAGGAGTTTAATGAGTGATATATATCAAAGATTCCTTTCACGTTGAAGTGGAAGGGAAGCTAGGACTTCGTGTTCCCTAGTTTCATGCATTGTAGGTTTTCAGTGTTAATTTTATCGAGGTAATAAACGATTATATTAATAATCATCATAAATTATGATCAAAATTCACGTAAATTCTGATCTGAAATTGATTATAGGGGAATGGATTTATTGTTGTAGGTTAACCATTGGTCTGACAGTGCCTGGAATAAAAGGTGAAGTGTCAGGTGGAAAAAGAGAATTAACCCGTAAAGTACTGAAGGAAAAGGTGATGTAGAAACAAAAAATTCATTTGTTTCGTTTGTGTTTATGTGTCTGTCACTGGGTAGGAGTTTGATTTTAAGTTATAAATCTTCCTGAGGTGACATAGAGGCTGTGTGCCAGATTGTGTCTGGGTCTGTCAAGCGGTTCGGATTTCCATAGTGGACAAGCGAATAAACAAACATTCACTTAAACACACACACACACACACACACACACACACACACACACACACACACACACACATATATATATATATATATATATATATACATTGTACTTGTGACCTATAGGCTTTTCATATATATATATATATATATATATATATATATATATATATATATATATATATATATATATATATATATATATATATACATTAACTTGTGACCTATAGGCTTTTTTCATATATATATATATATATATATATATATATATATATATATATATATATATATATATATATATATATATATATAAAACCTATAGGTCACAAGTATGTTATAAATTACGATACACAATGGATGTTGAATTAACAAATGGGGAGGAAAACTTTCCCAAAATCATGGAGAGAATGTTTAGCTATCATCTGATGCATTTCTTCGTCAAGTAATAATGGCATCTGGATTTTCGAGGCGTGGGATTATGTGAGGTGACGCTGTATGTATATGTTCGCCGGAAGTGTCCAGGTTCCGCTGGGGAATGTGCGTGTCTTTTGGGCAGAGTCCCAAGGTGTGAAGGGATTAGGTTGGAAGAAAGGAATCATTAGAAAACTTTTTAAAAGTCTCGAAAAGTAAAAAAGAGACTTGTGTTGTGTGTTTTACCAGTTCAGATTTTGAACATTGATTTTTGGAAGTAAGAATCATATCCATTTACCAAACTGTAGATTGTTTTCTCCATTTCTATAATATGTACTTTGTTTAAGCATTTATGGTTGAACAACGTCGGAAGAATGCTCATATCTATATTTTTTTGTGATTTGAAAATTAAAGAAGAATTTTCATGTCTTCTTCAGATGTTTCGCCGAGTAAGAGGTCGGGAATGTACTCAATGGGAATATACTAGACTTTGACCTATTCAAGTTACAGAATATGACTATATTTATAAATGGTCTTTGGGGAATTTTAATATAGCCTTTTAATCCATTGGTTATTTCTTGCACTCGAGTTATGTCAGATTTTGTCAAACATTTTAATCCATTTCTTGCAATCTAGTTGTGTTAAATTTAGTTAGATAAATTATTTTGGGTAAAGCTTCTTTTGCTGTAGTCCTGAGAGAGAGAGAAAGAGTGAGAGAGGATGCAGAGTGAGTGGGTACTGGGGTGGTATCAGCAGTCCTTTCCGCACGGCTGTTAACAAGGCTACCAATAGGGGGACGTCTCGACTTTGTGGTAACAGGTAAGCACTGAAGTTGTGTCATTACTGGGTTACAGTAAATTTTGGTGGCAGCTTAGTATGGATCACTAAAAGTCTTTGAAAGAGACAGGTGACATGGATTTCAAGTTATGTAGGGCATGTCCTAATCTGCGAAGAGGTACGATGGTAGCTTTGATTGCTGACTTGAGTATTTTCAGTCGCTTGGGAGGGAGACACAGCAGCGCAAGGCAGTTGCTAGTGCCTTTGTGTGATAAGTGGGTGTGTTTGTGGATGAAATGTTGGTTGAATGAGTAGTGTTTCTTTTCAGATTGGGAATTGATTCTAAGTACTCTTACAGTGCAGGATTTGGGAAGACTGTGAGGGATATTGTTACGGGGGTGTCCTCTTTATGTTGGTTATATAGAGGGATTAGATGGGAACAAGCTGGTTCAAGGGGGGATCGAGGGTTTTTCTTTCGATTGCGTGTGCATATTAGTCAGAGCAGGTGTGTACACTTGGCAAAATAGCGTATAGGTACGATCCAGAGAGAGTATATTATGAGGAAATTAATATAGGTGCTTGTCTGCACTTCGGCTGTTGGTGATTTTGGCCTTAACAGTGGCCATTTTGAATTCATATTGGGGCGCAAAAGGAAAAAAATATTACTAATAATTTTTTCTGCTTATATCTTTGTGATATATATTTTTATAGGTTTTTTGGACCAAGGAATTCATTTTTTATAGTTCTAAAGCCCTGTCATCAACATTTATCAAAGTATTTGGTGATACTAAAATTGACGATTGCAGAGAATATGTTATATGAGCACAGTATATTATATTGATGAACATATATTCTTAATGATTTTGCACTGTATATTCATGACAAGAATCTTTGTTATTTTTAATGTAATAATGTTTTTATCTTTATTAAGTTATAATTAATGGCGGTTTTATTTACTTTTAGGTATAAGAACTCATAATGGCCACTAACACTAAAAAGGAAAAATCAAGGTCATCAACAGTATCGCAACTAACATGCAAAATTCACTATGAAAGTAATAATTCAGAAAAGAATGTGAGACCTTTAACAGATCACAGTTTTGACATGATCCACGAAAAAAAATTGATTAGACAAAATTAATAAGTCACAAACCGAATGAAAGATTTGAAGCAATATGTGATAACATTCCAAAAACATTTCTTAAGCATTTACATGGAACTCACAATTGGTGTTATAAGAACTTTATCAATGTTTCCAGCATCTTAAAGAAAAAGCGTACAGTCAATGAAAATCAGGCTACTACCTCTAGATCAGAGAGTGGAAGAACAATGAAGAAAGTACAAGCCCCAACACCATTTTTTCCTTCGACTGTTTGTTTAATGTGCAACAGGTACAGGAAAAAGGTGAAGGGGCGTATCGAAATTCCCATCAAATGCCAAACGCAAACAACTGAAGATACAATCAGAGCAGCAGCAGAAAGACTGAAGGACTTCAAGATGCTGGGCCAGATATTACTACCGATTACGATCTTCAGGCAAGAGAAGCACCTTATCACCCTACTTGTAGAAAACATTACACTAGATTACAAGAACGTAATTATAAAGCAATGGAAAACCCTACAGTAAAACAAGAACAAGAAGCTCATAATGCTGCCTTTGATTTTTTATGCCAGGACGTTAACGAAAACATCATAAAAGGAGCAAATGTTGAAAGGCTGTCAGTGCTAAAAGAAAAGTACCTACTCTTCTTGCAAGAGCAATTTCCAGGATTCCACAATCTCAGTACAGAACTTATAAGCTAAAAGATAAACTGTTAAAAAATTTGGTAAGAAGTTACAGTTTGGCAGCCAAATTATAAGAGTGAACTATTATATTCATCCAATGTTCATCAAGGTCAGGCAATAGAAGTTGCATTTGAAGTGGCTGCTTCTGAGTCAAAGAGAATTGAGGAGGCTGCTCTGATTTTAAGAAGAACCATTTTGGGTGGCCAATGAGGAGCTCCAGAAATGCCCTGGCCACCAACAAAGGAATTTTTGCTTGAAGAAAATATTAAAATACCCAAACTTTTGCAAGAAATTTTACGTTTGATTGTAGGTAGTTCCAAAGCAGCTGAGACCACTGAGATAACAGTACGCTCAATCTCTCAAGATTTATGTAAACCTGCAACAAAAAGAATGTGGATGATGCTAAAGCATCTACTCTTAGGCATGACATTGCAGCATCTTACAGGTAGTGCAGAAATTGCAACAATATTGCATCGTTTTGGTCACTGTGCATCATACTCTTGTTTGCTTGAACTGGAGACTGCAATGTGTGATAGTATCACAGAGACAGAAATAATTCTTCCAAGAGGCATTCAGGTGGAAGATAACAGAGTGACTCATTTGTGTTGGGACAATTTTGACTTAACAGAAGAAACATCAACAGGAGCTGGAACAACTCACACCGCACATGGGATTGAAATCCAAGTATTATCATTTAGTGAAAATGAGAACATTTCTGAAGTCATAGAGAAAAGCAGTAATCCTCGGACTAAGAGACGATCGATCAGCTATATACCTAAGGAAATAGAACCATATTTTTTGAAGCCAAAAGCTGAGTCAGTATTTGCACCGTCTTTGCTTACCTCGCCCAATAAAGATGTGAATGATGTTGCTAAGTTATCAGATTCTATGTGGTTGCTCAGCAGAGCCATGGCAAAGGAATCATTTCAAACAGTTCCTAACAGGGAAGGTTGGAAATCTTTAAACAGAAAATGCCACTGTACAGCACATACTCAAATTTTCCCAATTAGCTTCCAGGGAGGTCAATCAGCAACCTACAATTGTAACATTTGACTTGGCAGTTGCTAAAATAGCATATGCAATTGTGTGGCAGGATCCGAATGCATTTGGAGATGTTATTGTTAGGTTAGGAGTTTTCCATACAACATGTGCATTTCTTGGAGTGATTGGGAAACGCATGCGTGCAAGTTGTTTTGAAGAGATTTTAATTGAGTCAGGAATATGTGTCAATGGTTCTATCAACAAAGTTATTTCAGGAAAACACTATAACAGAGCTATGTGTGTTCACAAGACTATGCTGGAGGCTTTAGAGCGCCTTCTTTTACAAAGTTTTGAATCAAATGTAACAACCCAAGCAGAGAATTGCTGGACGAAGCATTGGCCAATGAAGATTGCACTGCAATGATTCAACAATACAATATTTTTAAAGAAGAACTCAGAAGAGGAGAATATGGGAAAACAGCTAAGTTTTGGATTGATTACACGGACAAGGTTCTTGTTTTGCGCTTCCAGAGGGCAACTAAAGACAGCAACTTTGATTTACACATATCTTGCTTAGAACAGTTATGTCCGATGTTCTTTTCTTATGACCATCCAAACTATGCTAGGTACACAACGATCTACATGCTTTCAATGCTCAATCTGGATAAGTCTCACCCAGGAGCCAAGGAATTGCTGCACCATGGCATGAGTGTGAGTAGGTCAGACGTTAGGTGTACTAGAAATGCAGTGGACATCACAATAGAACAAACTGTAAATCGCCATGCAAAATCAAGTGGGGCATAATAGGATTTGCTTTTGCATTTAATTCATTATTTATTTTAGATGTCAAATGTACTTTTATTTCTTAAGGATTATTATTACCAAAAGGAATACTTTAATTTACTGTACCTGTACCACAAAATTTCTTAAAAACCCATTAATATTTCGAATCCTCTCTTTTCTAATAAAAACCAAAGATTTATTAATTTAATTTCTTTTCTTATTTTTCTCCGATTCCTTGAGAAATTACATCAAATTACATTACCTATTCCTTGCCCACTTAGTTAAGCTAACACTTTTGGAAATTACTTGAAATTAGATTTTTTAAAATGATTTTCAAATATTGGATGTAGCAGCCAAAATCTAGACATCTCAGAGTGCAGAAAATCATTCTCTGAATCAGCTGACTTTAAAGAAATAAAAAAAGTAGAGTCTGCAAAGATATATTGGTGGGGGAGAGGGAACGCAACTTGTCCATGCTCCACATAGCAGATGGCTGTACCCAAGAATAAACTGCCTCCTAAGCAATGAAGATAATTTTCCTCATGGTATATATTTGCTTTAATTTTGGACTAAATACAACATATTTTACATGAAATAGCATCTAAAAACATGCCCTTTATGGACATTCCAATTCTAACACTATCTCTTCACTGAAAGAAAAGGAGATCAAACTATAATAATATAAAATTTTTCATGAGAGTCAAAAATTTATATTTAAACTAAATAACACATTGACTCCTATTTTTTCGATGAAATAAAAACCATTTCATTCGATTCAATATAAACTATTCGAAATAAAACCCACATTTCCTTACCATTTTTCATATATATATATATATATATATATATATATATATATATATATATATATATATATATATATATATATATATATATATATATATATATATATATATATATATATATATATATAAATATATAAATATATAAATATATATATATATATATATATATATATATATATATATATATATATATATATATATATATATATATATATATATATATATATAAATATATATAAATATATATATATATATATATATATATATATATATATATATATATATATATATATATATATATATATATATATATATATATATATATATATATATATATATATATATATATATATATATATATATATATATATATATATATATATATATATATATATATATATATATATATATATATATATATATATATATTTATGCATAACAAAATCTAACATTGTGTTTTTTTTTTTTTCAATTTTTGTCTTGAATATTTTTTAATTTCTGGCTGTAGCAGCCAAAATCACCAAAATCAAAGTGCAGACATCCAGAATTTGAATCTACGGACTAAAGTATAGAAAAAATGTGGTCTGCAAAAATCCCTGGGGGAAGGGGGGGAGGGTTTCGGCTGCTGGCCCATGGTCTATTAGGTGTGTCCTTTCAGTTGCTACATGTGTTCTTTTTGATGAAGGAAGTTTTCGGGCACTGTTATCGGAAAAGGGTGTTGATGATCTGTAATGTCATCTAGTGCGTGTCACAGTGGTTGCCCGCTAGGTTCCCGTTTTCTGCGAGCCCATTTTCTTTGTGTGGTTGGACTGAAGCATTGCTCCTTCATTGTTCACATTTGGCGCCTAGAATTTTTTTTTTTTTTTATGGATCGCATCTGCAGTGAGGGTATTTCATTGTTCGCATTTGGCATTTAAAATTTGTTTTTTTAATGGTTCACATTTGCATTAGTGTTGGGGGTTTGCTGAATTTTTTATTTATTGTTTTGTTTTGTTGTGTTTGCATTCTCTCTTCTTGTCTTTTCTTTTGTTTCTTTGTGGGGGGAGGAGTTATATTAAGTTGAGATCTGGACGTGTTCTTGCAACTTGAGAGTTATCCATTCCGATAATATTATGGAGGCCAGTGAAGATAAGGATAAAGTAACACTGTTACACAAATTTACATCTGTAAATGCCAGGGTTCACCCTTTTCCAGGGCTGGTTGCTGGCGTTCTTCTAATTCCCCTCAAAATTTTTTTAGAGGGGGTGATGAATTTCTTGGTCGCCAAGAAAATAACGATGGTGTAGAAGCTTTCAATGAAGCAAAAGGTTTCCTTAGTTTAGATAAAGGAGATATCAGAGAACATTGCTGGAGTCATCACTTTTTGAAGTGTAGGACCTGGGATGATCTTAAGGATTTCATGAGAGCAGCTGAGAGTGGCATGCAGAACAGCTGGAGCTGGTGATGCAGTTTGAGATCTCAGAGCTCTTTTCAAGGTCTATAAAGGTCAAGATTCGCTAGTTAGATTTAGTGCTAGATGCTTTGATGCTACGAGGGATTTTTCAAAGAAGTTGAAATAGAAAGGGGGTCGGATGAGAATTTGCTGTTCTCTCAGGTTCGTAAGGACTTGTCGAAATGTCCTACGGTAGATAGCTCCTTTATAGACAGGATGCCGAAATCTTCCGGGGCTATTCTGAGACATCAGACACAGAGTAATCCTGATTCCACAGTTATGAGATTATATGCCAAGTCAGAGGATGATAAGATTTCTGCGGGTTCAGGATCCCAAGGATGTTATTGCAATTGTAATAGGCAGGGCCATACTAAGACGTTTTGTATGGTGAAACATTGTATTGCTTGTAAGTCGGTATATCATGGTTGGCAGTTTTGCCCGCTTCTTAAACAGACTGGGTCTAGAAGCACACCTTGGAGTGCTGGTCTGGCAGGTAGGAGATCTCCTTTAGGGAGTTTTTCGGGAACCTCTAGATGCCGGCAAAATTTTTGCTGCACAGAGCAACAGAGAGGGAAGAGATAAAGGGGGTTATTCCTTGTGATATAGGACTTCTGGGGAAACCCTTGTAGGCGGAACCAATGGTAAAAGGGTCTGTGCATGGGGTCAGGGTCAGTATTTTCATCGATACAGGCCCCTCTATTAATTTAATGAGTTATGAGTTGTTCCAATTGATGTTTTCCCAACTGTTCTTTGAGACCTGCTGAAGAGATAGTAAGTGATGTTCAGGCAAATAGGTTATGGGTTTTGGGATACATAGATGTGGATTTATGTCTTGGGGGTATAACTTTTACAGAACCATTTTTAGTTATACGAGGGGCTGCTTTGGGGAATAATTAGTTACTGCGTCATCCAGCGTGTCAGAGATGCAAAATCTCGGTTCATACAAGGGCATGTGGTATAACTGTGGGAGTACCTGGTGTGTTTGTGCCTTATGAGGGGATGGATATGAGTGTAGTAGATGATGGTAATGGATCGGGGGTACATGAGCATTTGCAGGTGGATGCTGAACAAGTGTCGGTGGGTAAGAACTGTTATAAGGGAGTTTTGTCTGGTGATATGGTTCTTGGTCCTGGTATAGTTGCCGTGGTGAAAGGTCGAGTGAAAGGAGTGCATAATTCCAGAAAAGTGTGTGTGTGGACAAGTGTAGCGAAAAACTAAAGGGGGTAGTATGTGCTGGTTCTATAAACAAGGTATCTTGTTCAGGGGATATTGGGTGGAATTGCTAAACTGTAATGATTCAGTTCACAATTATCAGAAGGAACTTATGCAATTGACTTTGTTGATTGAGTTGATGAAGATAATTCAGTTGCTATTGTTGGGGATTTTTGTAGTGTTTCAGAAGCAGATTTTACAGGCTAGGAGGCAGGTTTTTAGGGATTATTTAGCCAATACTGATTATAAAGGATATGCTGGGGGTGTGGAAGAGGTTCTGGCTGATTTTGCGGACATAGTCGCACTTAAAGGCGATAAGTTACGGTTAACAAATGTGTTAGAACACATGGTTCAGTTGGATGACAAGAGAACAGGTAGAGCAAGAGGTTAATAAGTGGGAGGAAGAAGGCATTGTTAGGCCTAGTTCCTCTCCTTTTAATTTCCTGTTGTTGGCAGTGCCTAAGAAGGATGGTTCGGTTCGGGTTTGTGTGGATTTTGGGAAGTTGAATGACAAAACCATTCCTGATCACTGTCCTGCGCTGTTTGCCTGATTTATTTGTTGAGGTTGCGGACAATAATATTTATTCTTCAATTGATCTGATGCAAGGGTACTTGCAAGTACCGCTTAGCGAGGAGAGTCGAGAGTCCACGGCTTTCTCTTTGCTAAAGGGGCGTTATGAATTCATGCGGATGCTGTTTGATTTATCAGGTAGTCCGATGACATTTACTAGGCTAATGAATACAGTTTTGCATGGCTTGTTAGGGAAATATTTCTTCCTATACGTGGATGACATATTAGTTGCCACGGATTCGGTAGAGGAACTTTTAGAGGTTCTTAGGAGTTTTTTTAGGAGGCTTAGGTTTGCTGGTTTGAAGATAAAGTTAGTTAAGTGTAATTTTTTGAAGAGACAGGTAGTATATTTGGGTCATGTCATTTTTAGAGAGGGTGTTAAAGTGAATGATAATAAAGTTAGGGCAATTGTGGATTTTGCTACTCGGACGAATAAGAAGCAGATTCGGTCATTCTTAGGCATGGCTGGATTTTTCCATAGGTTTGTGAAGGGTTTTTCTATTCTAGCATCTCCCTTGGCAGAGGGATGATGTGCAGTTTGTATGGGGAGATGGACAGCAATTAGCATTTCAGAACATTAAGGATGCTGTAGTGAATCCCCCAGTGTTGAAGTTTCCTGATTTGGAATGTCCTTTCACATTGGTAATGGACGATATTTATGATGATATAGGGGCATGCCTTATGCAGAAGATCGATGGAAGACTTCATCCGGTTGCATTTTACAGTAGGAATTTTAAGACATGGGGTAGTCATGAATGGTCATATTTGGTAGTGGACAATGAGGCCTTTGCTGTAGTGTTTAGTTTAGTGCATTTCAAAATGTTACTGTTGGGCAATCAAGTAGAGGTTCTTACATATCATAAGCCATTGTTGGATCTTTTTAATAAGCCGGATCTTTCCCCTAAAAGAGCTAGGTGGTGTCTGACAATCAGGGATTTTGATGCCAAGCTTAGGTATATAGAGGGTAGACATTATGCTGTAGCGGACACCCTTAGTAGAAGTTTTTCTGATGGAGATGGTACTCATGTATGCTACTTATCTGGAGATTGCATAGACTGTGATATTAGTTTAGTAGAAGGAGTAAGTTTGTAGTGAGGTTAGGCCCTGGTATTATTATAGAAGACTATGATGTGTGGTTGTCTCCTGTTGCAATATCTTTGAGTATAGAATTTGAGGACTTAGGTTCGGCAAGGTTTGAGCTTGAAACATCCCAGGAAAAGTTCAGTCACTTAGTAAGTTTTTGGGTGAGATGGAAACCAGACGGAATCTTCCTGATCCTTTACGGTGTTGACTAACCGAACTTAATGCTACAACTGTGCGGGATTGAGAAGACTTTAGCACGGCTTCCACAGTTAGATTCCTCAACTTCTAAGGTCTCTTCTAGAAGGAGTAAGAGGCTGCGCCATTGGCAATTGGAGCCATTGTGCTCATAGGAGCAATTGTTAGTATATCTCTAATCTGGTGAGAATTGAACAGACAATGGCAGAATTGGCTGACCTTGATAAAACTTCTGAGACTTTACGGGATAGTAATGATAAATTGTAGGAGGGGTTTGACACTGTGAGGACTTCTTTAAATAGGTTATGGGTCACAATTGATAAGATGAGGGGAGACTTAGATGTTACGATAGCTTTGTCTTCCTATCAAACTACCTTGTTGAATTTTGAGAAAGAAGTAGAATCCGTGCCATCGGAGATTCAAACACAGATTAAGGCAGTGGTTGCTGCTTCTAAGGGGCGAATTTTTGGAGATATTTTATTTCTTGGGTCTCTAGAATTGACTTTAATGAATGCAGCATATCTTCGTGGTTCTCAGGTAATTTTTACTGGGGAGAATTTGTATCGCCATTATGTGATTTTAAAAGTGAAAATGTATAATAGGGGGTTGCTAGTGGAAATTCCAGTTAGTAATTTGAAATCGTTTCAGAGTTTTATCATACAACCTTTCCCTGGTGGTTTTAATGGTTCAGTAGTAGTCTGGGATAGTGAGGAGACTATGTACCTTTTGGGGGACCAATTGCAATCCTCGGCTGTCAACTATAAGTCAGGATGTGTTTTAGTTCATGATAGATATATTTGCGACAGTAGTATCTTTACACTTATCAATGCTTACTAGTTAGGATATAAGAAAAGGTTAGTACATAACCAGATCCTTCTGACTATGACTTTCGACCGTTCCAACATGAGTACAAGGTGGCCTCTACGAAGACTCTCAACACAGTGTTTTGCCAGAATTGCAAAGTCTCCATCCGGTGCCATAATTCGTCAGGTACATTTCTCCTACCAGGATCAAGACTGATTGATGCGGCGTGTAGACTGGTCACGCCGCGGTAGCGAGTTCTGGGCAAAATTGTCTTCAACTCTACTACTTGTATCTTCATGCTGCATCTTCATGGGGACCATAAAGTGGTTTCGGTGCTGCCTTTAAGGGAAGTGATCACTACAATTTCACCTCTGCCTCCAGTGATGGAAGGCGAACTCTTCCCCATCCTGAATCAATACTGCCTCGTCGCTATTTTATCAGTGATCGGGGCCATTGCCATCATACTCTGCATAAAGTGGAGTGTAGTTTCTGCATGAAAACAGTGTGTGAGATATCCCTCACGGGAAGGTCAGCCTGCTGGGGGTGTGGCTGTCCGTTTGGTGCACGAATCTGGAAATTAAAAGTACTATTTCGCTAGTGCAGGGGTGGGGTTGGGGGTGAGGGGAGCACTTCTTTCGGTGGCCAAGCATCTGAAAAGCTTATAGGTCACAAGTATGTTGTGAATTACAATACACAATGGATGTTGAATTAACAAGTGGGGAGGAAAAGTTTCCCAAAATCTTGGAGAGAATGTTTAGCTATCATCTGATGCATTTCCTCGTTAAGTAATAATGGCATCAATATTTTCAATGAGCGGGATTATGTGAGGTGCTACTGTATGTACGTTCACCGGAAGTGTCCAGGTTCTGGTGGGGAACGTGCGTTTATGTGTGTTTTTGGGTGGAGTAATAAGGTGTGAAGGGATTAGGTTGGGAGAAAGGAATCATCAGAAGACCAATATTGAACCTTTTATAAAAGTCTCAAAAAGTAAAAAGAGACTTGTGTTGTGTGTTTTACCAGTACAGATTTTGAACCTTGCTGTTTAGAGGTAAGAATCAAATCCATTTACCAAACTGTAGATTGTTTTCTCCATTTCTATAATATGTACTTTATTTAAGAATTTATGGTTGAATAACGTGGGAGGAATTCCAATATCTGTGTTTTTTGTGCTTTGAAAATTAAAGAAGAATTTGCTTGTAATCTTCAGATGTTTCACTGAGTAAGAGGTCGGGAATGTACTCTATGGTAATATACTAGACTATGACCTTGTGCAAGTTACAGAATACAACTATATTTATAAATGGCCTT